>NC_134357.1:7449438-7622918 GCF_048569485.1 Anomaloglossus baeobatrachus | reverse complement strand
TCCGTGGGGCCGACGGAGCGGGAAGAGTCCGTGGGGCCGACGGAGCGGGAAGAGTCCGTGGGGCCGACGGAGCGGGAAGAGTCCGTGGGGCCGACGGAGCGCCGGGAAGAGTCCGTGGGGCCGACGGAGCGGGAAGAGTCCGTGGGGGCCGACGGAGCGGGAAGAGTCCGTGGGGCCGACGGAGCGGGAAGAGTCCGTGGGGCCGACGGAGCGGGAAGAGTCCGTGGGGCCGACGGAGCGGGAAGAGTCCGTGGGGCCGACGGAGCGGGAAGAGTCCGTGGGGCCGACGGAGCGGGAAGAGTCCGTGGGGGCCGACGGAGCGGGAAGAGTCCGTGGGGCCGACGGAGCGGGAAGAGTCCGTGGGGCCGACGGAGCGGGAAGAGTCCGTGGGGCCGACGGAGCGGGAAGAGTCCGTGGGGCCGACGGAGCGGGAAGAGTCCGTGGGGCCGACGGAGCGGGAAGAGTCCGTGGGGCCGACGGAGCGGGAAGAGTCCGTGGGGCCGACGGAGCGGGAAGAGTCCGTGGGGCCGACGGAGCGGGAAGAGTCCGTGGGGCCGACGGAGCGGGGAAGAGTCCGTGGGGCCGACGGAGCGGGAAGAGTCCGTGGGGCCGACGGAGCGGGAAGAGTCCGTGGGGCCGACGGAGCGGGAAGAGTCCGTGGGGCCGACGGAGCGGGAAGAGTCCGTGGGGCCGACGGAGCGGGAAGAGTCCGTGGGGCCGACGGAGCGGGAAGAGTCCGTGGGGCCGACGGAGCGGGAAGAGTCCGTGGGGCCGACGGAGCGGGAAGAGTCCGTGGGGCCGACGGAGCGGGAAGAGTCCGTGGGGCCGACGGAGCGGGAAGAGTCCGTGGGGCCGACGGAGCGGGAAGAGTCCGTGGGGCCGACGGAGCGGGAAGAGTCCGTGGGGCCGACGGAGCGGGAAGAGTCCGTGGGGCCGACGGAGCGGGAAGAGTCCGTGGGGCCGACGGAGCGGGAAGAGTCCGTGGGGGCCGACGGAGCGGGAAGAGTCCGTGGGGCCGACGGAGCGGGAAGAGTCCGTGGGGCCGACGGAGCGGGAAGAGTCCGTGGGGCCGACGGAGCGGGAAGAGTCCGTGGGGCCGACGGAGCGGGAAGAGTCCGTGGGGCCGACGGAGCGGGAAGAGTCCGTGGGGGCCGACGGAGCGGGAAGAGTCCGTGGGGCCGACGGAGCGGGAAGAGTCCGTGGGGCCGACGGAGCGGGAAGAGTCCGTGGGGCCGACGGAGCGGGAAGAGTCCGTGGGGCCGACGGAGCGGGAAGAGTCCGTGGGGCCGACGGAGCGGGAAGAGTCCGTGGGGCCGACGGAGCGGGAAGAGTCCGTGGGGGCCGACGGAGCGGGAAGAGTCCGTGGGGCCGACGGAGCGGGAAGAGTCCGTGGGGCCGACGGAGCGGGAAGAGTCCGTGGGGCCGACGGAGCGGGAAGAGTCCGTGGGGCCGACGGAGCGGGAAGAGTCCGTGGGGCCGACGGAGCGGGAAGAGTCCGTGGGGCCGACGGAGCGGGAAGAGTCCGTGGGGCCGACGGAGCGGGAAGAGTCCGTGGGGCCGACGGAGCGGGAAGAGTCCGTGGGGCCGACGGAGCGGGAAGAGTCCGTGGGGCCGACGGAGCGGGAAGAGTCCGTGGGGCCGACGGAGCGGGAAGAGTCCGTGGGGCCGACGGAGCGGGAAGAGTCCGTGGGGCCGACGGAGCGGGAAGAGTCCGTGGGGCCGACGGAGCGGGAAGAGTCCGTGGGGCCGACGGAGCGGGAAGAGTCCGTGGGGCCGACGGAGCGGGAAGAGTCCGTGGGGCCGACGGAGCGGGAAGAGTCCGTGGGGCCGACGGAGCGGGAAGAGTCCGTGGGGCCGACGGAGCGGGAAGAGTCCGTGGGGCCGACGGAGCGGGAAGAGTCCGTGGGGCCGACGGAGCGGGAAGAGTCCGTGGGGCCGACGGAGCGGGAAGAGTCCGTGGGGCCGACGGAGCGGGAAGAGTCCGTGGGGCCGACGGAGCGGGAAGAGTCCGTGGGGCCGACGGAGCGGGAAGAGTCCGTGGGGCCGACGGAGCGGGAAGAGTCCGTGGGGCCGACGGGAGCGGGGAAGAGTCCGTGGGGCCGACGGAGCGGGAAGAGTCCGTGGGGCCGACGGAGCGGGAAGAGTCCGTGGGGCCGACGGAGCGGGAAGAGTCCGTGGGGCCGACGGAGCGGGAAGAGTCCGGGGGGCCGACGGAGCGGGAAGAGTCCGGGGGGCCGACGGAGCGGGAAGAGTCCGGGGGGGCCGACGGAGCGGGAAGAGTCCGGGGGGCCGACGGAGCGGGAAGAGTCCGGGGGGCCGACGGAGCGGGAAGAGTCCGGGGGGCCGACGGAGCGGGAAGAGTCCGGGGGGCCGACGGAGCGGGAAGAGTCCGGGGGGCCGACGGAGCGGGAAGAGTCCGGGGGGCCGACGGAGCGGGAAGAGTCCGGGGGGCCGACGGAGCGGGAAGAGTCCGGGGGGCCGACGGAGCGGGAAGAGTCCGGGGGGGCCGCGGTCTGTGTTTGGGGGGCCGCGGTCTGTGTTTGGGGGGCCGCGGTCTGTGTTTGGGGGCCGCGGTCTGTGTTTGGGGGGCCGCGGTCTGTGTTTGGGGGGCCGCGGTCTGTGTTTGTTTGGGGGGCCGCGGTCTGTGTTTGGGGGGCCGCGGTCTGTGTTTGTTTGGGGGGCCGCGGTCTGTGTTTGTTTGGGGGGCCGCGGTCTGTGTTTGTTTGGGGGGCCGCGGTCTGTGTTTGTTTGGGGGGCTGCGGTCTGTGTTTGTTTGGGGGGCTGCGGTCTGTGTTCGGGGGGCTGTGGACTCAGCGCTGATTATCTCTGGACTCGTGTCCATTCTTGTCAGAGACATTTTCCTCCAGACCTGAGAGTGGAGTGATTACAGAGGAGCCCCCGGCTTTCATCATGGAGATAACGAGCGAAACCTCCGCAAAATGAGAGGGCGGAAAATAAACCCGACCTGTAATCTCCATATAACACCGCGCTGCGCAGGAGACTGAGGAGGGGAGAGAAATCAGCAACAATATCGCCGCCGTCCTCAGGATTCAGTGACCACCCATCACCGGATACTGAGGACGGAGGAGACGAGCGGTCACTGAATACTGAGGATGGAAGAGACGGGCGGTCACTGAATACTGAGGACGGACGAGACGGGCGAACACTGAATACTGAGGATGGAGGAGACAGGCGATCACTGAATACTGAGGATGGAGGAGACAGGCGGTCACTGAATACTGAGGACGGAGGAGACAGGCGGTCACTGAATACTGAGGACGGAGGAGACGGGCGGTCACGGAATACTGAGGATGGAGGAGACAGGCGGTCACTGAATACTGAGGATGGAGGAGACAGGCGGTCACTGAATACTGAGGACGGAGGAGACAGGCGGTCACTGAATACTGAGGACGGAGGAGACGGGCGAACACTGAATACTGAGGATGGAGGAGACGGGCGATCACTGAATACTGAGGACGGAGGAGACAGGCGGTCACTGAATACTGAGGACGGAGGAGACAGGCGGTCACTGAATACTGAGGACGGAGGAGACGGGCGGTCACGGAATACTGAGGACGGAGGAGACGGGCGGTCACGGAATACTGAGGACGGAGGAGACGGGCGGTCACTGAATACTGAGGACGGAGGAGACGGGCGGTCACTGAATACTGAGGACGGAGGAGACGGGCGGTCACTGAATACTGAGGACGGAGGAGACGGGCGGTCACTGAATACTGAGGATGGAGGAGACTGGCGGTCACTGAATACTGAGGACGGAGGAGACGGGCGGTCACTGAATACTGAGGACGGAGGAGACGGGCGGTCACTGAATACTGAGGACGGAGGAGACGGGCGGTCACTGAATACTGAGGACGGAGGAGACGGGCGGTCACTGAATACAGAGGACGGAGGAGACTGGCGGTCACGGAATACTGAGGACGGAGGAGACGGGCGGTCACTGAATACTGAGGACGGAGGAGACGGGCGGTCACTGAATACTGAGGACGGAGGAGATGGGCGGTCACTGAATACTGAGGATGGAGGAGACGGGCGATCACTAAATACTGAGGACGGAGGAGACGGGCGGTCACTGAATACTGAGGACGGAGGAGATGGGCGATCACTGAATACTAAGGACGGAGGAGACGGGTGGTCACTGAATACTGAGGATGGAGGAGACGGGCGATCACCGAATACTGAGGACGGAGGAGACGGGCGGTCACTGAATACTGAGGACGGAGGAGACAGGCGGTCACTGAATACTGAGGGGATTTCCATTGCTTTTTTTTTTTTTTTTTAGACACTTTTTTTGTATTAGTTAATTGATAAAAAATAACTCTATTGCTGGTTTCTTTCTCTCCTGCCTCAGACTTTTGCACAGCGCTGTTATTAGTTTTCTAAGAATTATTTGCAGACACAGTGCGCTTCCCCTGCAGACACCATGTGGTCTCACACTCACGATCTCGCGGTCTCTCAGTCTTACGGTCTCATGGTCTTGCTGTCTCGCAGTCTCTTGGTCTTGCAGTATCACGGTCTGTCTCGCAGTCTCTTGGTCTTGCAGTATCACGGTCTGTCTCGCAGTCTCATGGTCTTGCAGTCTCTTGCAGTTTCACGGTCTGTCTCGCAGTCTCTTGGTCTCACAGTCTCGCAGTATCACGGTCTGTCTCGCAGTCTCTTGGTCTCGCAGTATCACGGTCTGTCTCGCAGTCTCTTGGTCTCGCAGTATCACGGTCTGTCTCGCAGTCTCTTAGTCTTGCAGTCTCTTGCAGTATCACGGTCTGTCTTGCAGTCTCTTGGTCTTGCAGTCTCGCAGTATCACGGTCTGTCTTGCAGTCTCTTGCAGTATCACGGTCTGTCTCGCAGTCTCTTGGTCTTGCAGTCTCTTGCAGTATCACGGTCTGTCTCGCAGTCTCTTGGTCTCGCAGTCTCGTTGTCTTGCAGTCTCTCGCAGTATCACGGTCTGTCTCGCAGTCTCTTGGTCTTCCAGTCTCTTGCAGTATCACGGTCTGTCTCGCAGTCTCTTGGTCTCGCAGTATCACGGTCTGTCACGCAGTCTCATGATGTTGCAGTCTCTTGCAGTATCACGGTCTGTCTCGCAGTCTCTTGGTCTTGCAGTCTCTCGCAGTATCACGGTCTGTCTCGCAGTCTCTTGGTCTTGCAGTCTCTTGCACTATCACGGTCTGTCTTGCAGTCTCTTGGTGTTGCAGTCTCACAGTATCACGGTCTGTCTCGCAGTCTCTTAGTCTTGCAGTCTCTTGCAGTATCACGGTCTGTCTCGCAGTCTCTTGGTCTCGCAGTCTCGCAGTATCACGGTCTGTCTCGCAGTCTCTTGGTCTTGCAGTCTCTTGCAGTATCACGGTCTGTCTCGCAGTCTCTTGGTCTCGCAGTATCACGGTCTGTCTCGCAGTCTCATGGTGTTGCAGTCTCGCAGTATCACGGTCTGTCTCGCAGTCTCATGGTGTTGCAGTCTCACAGTATCACGGTCTGTCTCGCAGTCTCTTGGTCTTGCAGTCTCTCGCAGTATCACGGTCTATCTCGCAGTCTCTTGGTCTTGCAGTCTCTTGCAGTATCACGGTCTGTCTCGCAGTCTCTTGGTCTCGCAGTATCACGGTCTGTCTCGCAGTCTCATGGTGTTGCAGTCTCTTGCAGTATCACGGTCTGTCTCGCAGTCTCTTGGTCTCGCAGTATCACGGTCTGTCTCGCAGTCTCTTGGTCTCTTGCAGTTTCACGGTCTGTCTTGCAGTCTCTTGGTCTTGCAGTCTCTCGCAGTATCACGGTCTGTCTCGCAGTCTCTTGGTCTTGCAGTCTCTTGCAGTATCACGGTCTGTCTCGCAGTCTCTTGGTCTCGCAGTCTCTTGGTCTCGCAGTCTCTTGGTCTCGCAGTCTCTTGGTCTCGCAGTCTCTTGGTCTCGCAGTCTCTTGGTCTCGCAGTCTCTTGGTCTCGCAGTCTCTTGGTCTCGCAGTCTCTTGGTCTCGCAGTCTCTTGGTCTTGCAGTCTCTTGCAGTATCACGGTCTGTCTCGCAGTCTCTTGGTCTCGCAGTCTCTTGGTCTCGCAGTCTCTTGGTCTCGCAGTCTCTTGGTCTCGCAGTCTCTTGGTCTCGCAGTCTCTTGGTCTCGCAGTCTCTTGGTCTCGCAGTCTCTTGGTCTCGCAGTCTCTTGGTCTCGCAGTCTCTTGGTCTCGCAGTCTCTTGGTCTCGCAGTCTCTTGGTCTCGCAGTCTCTTGGTCTCGCAGTCTCTTGGTCTCGCAGTCTCTCGCAGTATCACGGTCTGTCTCGCAGTCTCTTGGTCTTGCAGTCTCTCGCAGTATCACGGTCTGTCTCGCAGTCTCTTGGTCTTGCAGTCTCTTGGTCTCGCAGTCTCTTGGTCTCGCAGTCTCTTGGTCTCGCAGTCTCTTGGTCTCGCAGTCTCTTGGTCTCGCAGTCTCTTGGTCTCGCAGTCTCTTGGTCTCGCAGTCTCTTGGTCTCGCAGTCTCTTGGTCTTGCAGTCTCTTGGTCTCGCAGTCTCTCGCAGTATCACGGTCTGTCTCGCAGTCTCTTGGTCTTGCAGTCTCTTGCAGTATCACGGTCTGTCTCGCAGTCTCTTGGTCTTGCAGTCTCTTGCAGTATCACGGTCTGTCTCGCAGTCTCTTGGTCTCGCAGTATCACGGTCTGTCTCGCAGTCTCTTGGTCTCGCAGTATCACGGTCTGTCTCGCAGTCTCTTGGTCTCGCAGTATCACGGTCTGTCTTGCAGTCTCTTGGTCTCGCAGTATCACGGTCTGTCTCGCAGTCTCTTGGTCTCGCAGTATCACGGTCTGTCTCGCAGTCTCTTGGTCTCGCAGTATCACGGTCTGTCTCGCAGTCTCGCAGTATCACGGTCTGTCTCGCAGTCTCTTGGTCTCGCAGTCTCGCAGTATCACGGTCTATCTCGCAGTCTCTTGGTCTTGCAGTCTCTTTCAGTATCACGGTCTGTCTCGTAGTCTCTTGGTCTCGCAGTATCACGGTCTGTCTCGCAGTCTCATGGTGTTGCAGTCTCTTGCAGTATCACGGTCTGTCTCGCAGTCTCGCAGTATCACGGTCTGTCTCGCAGTCTCTTGGTCTCGCAGTCTCGCAGTATCACGGTCTGTCTCGCAGTCTCTTGGTCTCGCAGTATCACGGTCTGTCTCGCAGTCTCATGGTCTTGCAGTCTCTTGCAGTTTCACGGTCTGTCTTGCAGTCTCTTGGTCTTGCAGTCTCTCGCAGTATCACGGTCTGTCTCGCAGTCTCTTGGTCTTGCAGTCTCTTGCAGTATCACGGTCTGTCTCGCAGTATCACGGTCTGTCTCGCAGTCTCTTGGTCTCGCAGTCTCTTGGTCTCGCAGTCTCTTGGTCTCGCAGTCTCTTGGTCTCGCAGTCTCTTGGTCTCGCAGTCTCTTGGTCTCGCAGTCTCTCGCAGTATCACGGTCTGTCTCGCAGTCTTTTGGTCTCGCAGTCTCATGGTTTTGCAGTCTCTTGCAGTATCACGGTCTGTCTCGCAGTCTCATGGTCTCGCAGTCTCGCGGTCTGTCTCGCAGTCTCTTAGTCTTGCAGTCTCTTGCAGTATCACGGTGTTGCAGTCTCTGTCTCGCAGTCTCTTGGTCTTGCAGTCTCTTGCAGTATCACGGTGTTGCGGTCTCAGTCTCACAGTCTCTTGGTCTCGCAGTCTCATGGTCTTGCAGTCTCTTGCAGTATCACGGTGTTGCGGTCTCAGTCTCACAGGGTGTCCAGAGGTGACACTTTTTGGTGCCTCTGCTCCGCAGTCTTCGGGGGGCCGGGGAGGTGAAGCTGTGGGCGGCAGCAGATGTTATCGGGGTCCGGCAGGTGGAGGCCGCGTCGTCTTTCATCTTCGGCTCCGGAGTTTGAAGCTTGGCTGGGCTTGTGCGTTTGGCCGGGGGCCAGCGGGGGTCCGGGCCTCGTCTCGGGGGCCGCTTATCTGGGTCACTGGAGCTGTCCACAAGCCGCAGCTCAGCGATGAGATATAAATGAACGGGAACAATGGCCCCTGTATCACGCCTCATTCCATACGGGGGGGGGCGCTGCATCACCCCCCAAATCCAAGATATCCTGCAACAGACGACCATTCATTTACTCTGATCCTGGGAAAGCTGAGTGACGACAACGGTAACTGCCGATCCCCCGGAGGTGGGGGGGGGACCCCTTTATTATCTGCTCTCGTCCCCCCAACATCTCCAGGAGACTCACCACACAGAGAAATCTATGTTTCAGTTATGTTTCTTTCTCAGGCACATTACTATCCCGTAGAGAAGTAGAGCGAGCACCAGCCGGCAGCACTGTATGGCGGTATTATATGGGCACTGTATGGTGGATATGGATCCTGTATGGTGGTATATGGATCCTGTATGGTGGCATATGGATACTGTATGGCGGTATTATATGGGCACTGTATGGTGGTATATGGGCACTGTATGGCGGTATTATATGGGCACTGTATGGTGATATATGGGCACTGTATGGTGGTATATGGGCACTGTATGGCGGTATTATATGGGCACTCTATGGTGATATATGGGCACTGTATGGTGGTATATGGGCACTGTATGGTGATATTATATGGGCACTGTATGGCGGTATTATATGGGCACTGTATGGTGATATTATATGGGCACTGTATGGTGATATTATATGAGCACTGTATGGCGGTATTATATGGGCACTGTATGGTGGTATTATATGGGCACTGTATGGTGGCATATGGGCACTGGTGATATATGGGCACTGTATGGTGGTATATGGGCACTGGTGATATATGGGCACTGTATGGTGGTATATGGGCACTGGTGATATATGGGCACTGTATGGTGATATTATATGGGCACTGTATGGTGGTATATGGTCATTGTATGGTGATATATGGGCACTGTATGGTGGTATATGGGCACTGTATGGTGATATTATATGGGCACTGTATGGCGGTATTATATGGGCACTGTATGGTGGTATTATATGGGCACTGTATGGTGATATTATATGGGCACTGTATGGTGATATTATATGGGCACTGTATGGCGGTATTATATGGGCACTGTATGGTGGTATATGGGCACTGGTGATATATGGGCACTGTATGGTGGTATATGGGCACTGGTGATATATGGGCACTGTATGGTGATATTATATGGGCACTGTATGGTGGTATATGGTCATTGTATGGTGATATATGGGCACTGTATGGTGATATTATATGGGCACTGTATGGCGGTATTATATGGGCACTGTATGGTGGTATTATATGGGCATTGTATGGTGATATTATATGGGCACTGTATGGTGGTATTATATGGGCACTGTATGGTGGTATATGGATCCTGTATGGTGGTATATGGATTCTGTATGGCAGTATTATATGGGCACTTTATAATGGTATTACATGGGCACTGTATGGTGGTATTATTTGGGCACTGTATGGTGGTATTATTTGGGCACTGTATGGTGGTATTATATGGGCACTGTATGGTGGTATTATATGGGCACTGTATGGTGGTATTATATGGGCACTGTATGGCGGTATTATATGGGCACTGTATGGCGGTATTATATGGGCACTGTATGGTGATATATGGGCACTGTATGGTGGTATATGGGCACTGTATGGCGGTATTATATGGACACTGTATGGTGGTATATGGGCACTGTATGGCGGAATTATATGGACACTGTATGGCGGTATTATATGGGCACTGTATGGTGGTATTATATGGGCATTGTATGGTGATATTATATGGGCACTGTATGGTGGTATGATATGGGCACTGTATTACGGCATTATATGATGTGATCTTCTGCATTATAGATCCAGTTTCGGGATGCTGACCCTGGGGCGCGGCGTGCTCTTCCTTCTCTTTTCCTATGGTGAGTGTCGCTAATTCATAAACTCTACACTCGTGTCTTCTGTTATTTTATCTGTGTTGCCCCTTGGGTTTGCAGTGTGCGGAGCGGATCCTGTGCAGCTCCTGTATTGTACTGCTCTGCGGGGATGTGCTGCTATCAGCTGATCCTCTGCCGGAACAGGGGAAAACGCAGAAACCTGCACATCATTGTAACGACAGCTACAAGATCGGGGTCTGCCTGATCCCTCCAGAGAACGTGCCACAAAAACCAGAACAAATCCGAAGTGACATGACATACCGCACATAATGGGGAGACGGCGAGTCCCGAGATACAGAGACGGGAAATCCAGTGTGAGCAGTATATATATATACAGTGCCTTGCGAAAGTATTCACCCCTTGAATTTTTCAACCTTTTCCACATTTCAGGCGTCAAACATAAAGATAAATTGTTAATGTTCTGGTGAAGAATCAACAACAAGTGACACAATTGTGAAGAGGAAGGAAATTTATTGCTTATTTTACACTTTTATAAAAAAATAATAAACTGAAAATCGGGGCGTGCAATATTATTCACCCCCTGTAAGTGAATACTTTGTAGCGCCCCCTTTTGCTGCGATTACAGCTGCAGTCTCTTGGGGTATGTGTCTATCAGTTTTGCACATGGAGAGGTGAAATTCTCGCCCATTCTTTGTAAACAGCTGGAGCTGAGTGAGGTTGGATGGAGGCGTTTGTGAACAGCAGTTTTCCGCTCTTTCCACAGATTCTCGATTGGGTTCAGGTCTGGACTGTGACTTAGCCATTCTAACACCTGGATACGGTTATGTGTGAACCATTCCATTGTAGATTTTGCTTTATGTTTGGGATCATTGTCTTGTTGGAAGACAAATCTCCGTCCCAGTCTCGGGTCTTTTGCAGACTCCAACAGGTTTTCTTCAAGAATGGTCCTGTATTTGGCTCCATCCATCTTCCCATCAATTTTACCCATCTTCCCTGTCCCTGCTGAAGAAAAGCAGGTCCAAATCATGATGCTGCCACCACCATGTTTGACAGTGGGGATGGTGTGTTCAGGGTGATGAGCTGTGTTGCTTTTATCGTTTTGTATTGTGCATACCGTAAATAGTGTGATTTTGGTTTCCTCTGAGCAGAGCACCTTCCTCCACATGTTTGGGGTCTCCAGGTGGCTTGTGCCAAACTTTAAACATCACTTTTTATGGATTTCTTTGAGAAATGGCTTCCTTCTTGCCACTCTTCCATAAAGGCCAGATTTGTGCAGTGTAGACTGATTGTTGTGCTATGGACAGACTCTCCCCCCTCAGCTGTAGATCTCTGCAGATCATCCAGAGGGATCATGGGCCTCTTGGCTGCATCTCTGATCAGTCTTCTCCTTGTGTGAGATGACAGTTTGGATGGACGGCCGGGTCTTGGTAGATTTGCAGGGGTATGATTCTCCTTCCATTACAATATGATCGCTTGCACAGGGCTTCTTGGGATGTGTAAAGTTGTGGAAATCTTTTTGTAACTTCTCCACAACAGTATCACGGACCTGCCTGTTGTGTTCCTTGGTCTTCATGATGCTCTCTGCGCTTTACACAGAACCCTGAGATATCACAGAGCAGGGGCATTATACGGAGACTTGATCACACACAGGGGCTTATATTTATCATCATCAGTCATTTAGGACAACATTGCATCATTCAGAGATCCTCAATCACCTTCTGGAGGGAGTTTGCTGCACTGAAAGTAAAGGGGATGAATAATATTGCACGCAACAATTTTCAGTTATTTATTTTTTACAAAAGTTTAAAATAAGCAATAAATTTCCTTCCTCTTCACAATTGTGTCACTTGTTGTTGATTCTTCACCAGAACATTCACATTTTATCTTTGTTTGAAGCCTGAAATGTGGGAGAAGGTTGAAAAATTGAAGGGGGCTGAATACTTTCACAAGGCATTGTATATACCGTATACAGCAGAGAAGGAACACAAGATAAACCATGTAGTCTTCCTATCATATGATCCTCACGAGTGGAGGCGTCATCCGCAGTCACGATCACAGCCGGAGACCCCACTCCCGAAAACACGGAATTATCATTTTTATGTGTGAGGCCGATGTCTCCTGTCACTGATTAGCAGCATCCGGTGCCATTGTCCCGCGGATCAGTGACTCCTGCGCCTGGAATTTGTCTTGCGGATTATTTGCCATAAACTTTCCATGGTAAATAAAGTGTCAGGCGACGATCTGGGATTTCTGTTTGTTGATAAGTGATGTCTTCCTGAGATCTGCGGAGGAATTCTCTGTACACAAGACATCTGGAGCTGCGGAGGCGCAACTGTCACGGACCGCGGGGTTTAGGAGTCACAGACCGCGGGGTTTAGGAGTCACAGACCGCGGGGTTTAGGAGTCACAGACTGCGGGGTTTAGGAGTCACAGACCGCGGGGTTTAGGAGTCACGGACCGCGGGGTTTAGGAGTCACGGACCGCGGGGTTTAGGAGTCACAGACTGCGGGGTTTAGGAGTCACAGACTGCGGGGTTTAGGAGTCACAGACTGCGGGGTTTAGGAGTCACAGACTGCGGGGTTTAGGAGTCACAGACTGCGGGGTTTAGGAGTCACAGACTGCGGGGTTTAGGAGTCACAGACTGCGGGGTTTAGGAGTCACAGACTGCGGGGTTTAGGAGTCACAGACTGCGGGGTTTAGGAGTCACAGACTGCGGGGTTTAGGAGTCACAGACTGCGGGGTTTAGGAGTCACAGACTGCGGGGTTTAGGAGTCACGGACCGCGGGGTTTAGGAGTCACAGACCGCGGGGTTTAGGAGTCACAGACCGCGGGGTTTAGGAGTCACAGACCGCGGGGTTTAGGAGTCACAGACCGCGGGGTTTAGGAGTCACAGACCGCGGGGTTTAGGAGTCACAGACCGCGGGGTTTAGGAGTCACAGACCGCGGGGTTTAGGAGTCACAGACCGCGGGGTTTAGGAGTCACAGACCGCGGGGTTTAGGAGTCACAGACCGCGGGGTTTAGGAGTCACAGACCGCGGGGTTTAGGAGTCACAGACCGCGGGGTTTAGGAGTCACAGACTGCGGGGTTTAGGAGTACCAGACCACGGGGGGAGGGGTCGCAGCCCGCAGGGGGAGGGGTCGCAGCCCGCGGGGGGAGGGGTCGCAGCCCGGGGGGATGCATGAACCCACAACCTGGCGTCGGCTGAGATGAGCGCCCTCTCATCATTCAGGGTTTTCATGTTCACACAGTTTCTGATTCTCTTCTTCCAGTTTCCCCGGGTCTCGCCGTCCAGCAGCTCCATGTGAACCCCCAGATTACAGCCAAGATCTCCGCCGCTGCCGCCAGTAAGTCTCATGTCCTCGTGTGTCCTGAATCTTACATAACTCCCCCCCCATAATAAATGTACCCACAACACAAAGTAACAAATATTAGTGTCATCTACAAGAATCTGTAAAACCTCCAGAATCAGAACCACAATAACTGTAATAAGGAGAATCAGATGGGAAAATCCATGTCCTAAAGGCAGAATTATAGCAGTTATATTCTTGTACATAGGGGGCAGAATTATAGCAGTTATATCCCTGTACATAGGGGGCAGAATTATAGCAGTTATATCCCTGTACATAGGGGGCAGAATTATAGCACTTATATTCTTGTACATAGGGGCAGTATTATAGTAGTTATATTCTTGTACATAGGAGGCAGTATTATAGTAGTTATATTCTTGTATATAGGGGCAGTATTATAGTAGTTATAGTCTTGTATATAGGGGGCAGTATTATAGTAGTTATATTCTTGTACATAGGGGGCAGTATTATAGTAGTTATATTCTTCTACATAGGGGGCAGTATTATAGTAGTTATATTCTTGTACATAGGGGCAGTATTATAGTAGTTATATTCCTGTACATAGGGGGCAGTATTATAGTAGTTATATTCCTGTACATAGGAGGCAGTATTATATAGTAGTCATATTCTTGTACATCGGGGCAGTATTATAGTAGTTATATTCTTGTACATAGGGGGCAGTATTATAGTAGTTATATTCTTGTACATAGGGGCAGTATTATAGTAGTTATATTCCTGTACATAGGGGGCAGTATTATAGTAGTTATATTCCTGTACATAGGGGGCAGTATTATAGTAGTTATATTCTTGTATATAGGGGGCAGTATTATAGTAGTTATATTCTTGTACATCGGGGCAGTATTATAGTAGTTATATTCCTGTACATAGGGGGCAGTATTATAGTAGTTATATTCTTGTATATAGGGGGCAGTATTATAGTAGTTATATTCTTGTACATAGGGGCAGTATTATAGTAGCTATATTCCTGTACATAGGGGGCAGTATTATAGTAGTTATATTCTTGTACATAGGAGCAGTATTATAGCAGTTATAGTCTTGTATATAGGGGCAGTATTATAGTAGTTATAGTCTTGTATATAGGGGCAGTATTATAGTAGTTATATTCCTGTACATAGGGGGCAGTATTATAGTAGTTATATTCTTGTATATAGGGGCAGTATTATAGTAGTTATATTCTTGTACATAGGGGGCAGTATTATAGTAGTTATATTCTTGTACATAGGGGCAGTATTATAGTAGTTATATTCTTGTACATCGGGGCAGTATTATAGTAGTTATATTCCTGTACATAGGGGGCAGTATTATAGTAGTTATATTCTTGTACATAGGAGCAGTATTATAGTAGTTATATTCTTGTACATAGGGGGCAGTATTATAGTAGTTATATTCTTGTACATAGGGGGCAGTATTATAGTAGTTATATTCTTGTATATAGGGGCAGTATTATAGTAGTTATATTCTTGTACATAGGGGGCAGTATTATAGTAGTTATATTCCTGTACATAGGGGGCAGTATTATAGTAGTTATATTCTTGTACATAGGGGGCAGTATTATAGTAGTTATATTCTTGTATATATGGGCAGTATTATAGTAGTTATATTCTTGTACATCGGGGCAGTATTATAGTAGTTATATTCCTGTACATAGGGGGCAGTATTATAGTAGTTATATTCTTGTACATAGGGGGCAGTATTATAGTAGTTATATTCTTGTACATCGGGGCAGTATTATAGTAGTTATATTCCTGTACATAGGGGGTGTCACGAACCACCGGGGGGTCACTCAGAAATCCCCCGCGCTGGCTACCAGTACGTCACAATCGGGGGGTAACAAGTGGGGGTCACCCCTCCTTTATACCTCCTGACCGACAGACAGAGCACGTGACGCGCTCTCTAGCGCCCCTCTTATAGTCAGGCCAATTATGGAATTGCCCGACAATAAGCAAGGAGGCCGCTATACTACTTATGCCGATTTATTGAAGGGTCCCCGGTGAGAGTAAGGTATATATTCCCCCGACCTCCGCGGGCGGAATATATAAAATCTCCCCGAATCTCACTGGCCTCCCCACAATAATCCTTGGCACAACTCGCTGCCACCAACCGCTTCACGGTAACTATTAGCCGAACACACGGACGTGGGATTCAAGATCGAGATAACAGAACAGCCCAAGATTAATTATATAATTTAATCGGCCGAAGCCACACTAGAAACTACAATATATACAATAGGGGATCTACAGAATATACATATGTCAGAGTACAGTTACAATTAAAGCATGGTTTGCAGACGGGCATACACAGTTCCAGCAGTTACCTTGTGCGTCTGGCCACAGGGGGGCGCCGTGGACCAGGTTTCCAGGATCTCCCTCACAGGTCTTCCCTGACCAGACCCCCGAGCAAAAGAACACTGGAAAATGGTCGAATTGGGGTTATCAACCTGGGCAAATCCAGGTCCCTTCCTACCTTTGTGACCTCAGAGGGAGCACTGCTCCACCCCTGGCTGGAGTTATGGACAATATCCACAACAGGGAATATGGGCCATAACTTTGCCTGGGAGCGTCGTAGGCGGACACCAACGCTCTCATTGTGACAGTTTTATGAATTTAGCTACAGAACAAGAGGACTCATGACTTGTCTACTAGTTCCCCATTGGCTGATATCACGCCTGGGGTACTTCCCAAGCTCCCACTCCCATAAAAAAGGTGTGCCAGCATCCTCCGCATGCAGAGACACCATTTTTATGGTTGCTATTTTTATCGGAAATATGGCTTGTGAGATATGAACCATATTTTACTGGAGTCGTTCTGTCTGGATACTTCCATAGCCTTATAATGAGATACAAACTCTTGTTACAGGGTCACGGCAGGGGGTCATCCTGTCTCCACTGTTTCCAGGTCATCTAATCTCCATATCACAGGAGATGGCCATGGGATGTGTTGCTAGGATGTGACACCTTCCCAGATGTTGGACATTGAGAACATGAAGGGAGGGGCACTGCCATGGAGTGATGAGAGCGATTATGACTGGAAATCATAATTCCTCTTCATATCCCAGGATTTTCCTCACAGGGGGCAGTATTATAGTAGTTATATTCTTGTACATAGGGGCAGTATTATAGTAGTTATATTCTTGTACATAGGGGCAGTATTATAGTACTTATATTATTGAATAGAGGGGGCAGTATTATAGTAGTTATATTCTTGTACATAGGGGGCAGTATTATAGTACTTATATTATTGAATAGAGGGGGCAGTATTATAGTAGTTATATTCTTGTATATAGGGGGCAGTATTATAGTAGTTATATTCTTGTACATAGGGGCGGTATTATAGTAGTTATATTCTTGTACATAGGGGGCAGTATTATAGTAGTTATATTCTTGTACATAGGGGGCAGTATTATAGTAGTTATATTCTTGTATATAGGGGCAGTATTATAGTAGTTATATTCTTGTACATAGGGGGCAGTATTATAGTAGTTATATTCCTGTACATAGGGGACAGTATTATAGTAGTTATATTCTTGTACATAGGGGCAGTATTATAATAGTTATATACTTGTACATAGGGGGCAGTATTATAGTAGTTATATTCTTGTACATCGGGGCAGTATTATAGTAGTTATATTCCTGTACATAGGGGGCAGTATTATAGTAGTTATATTCTTGTACATAGGGGGCAGTATTATAGTAGTTATATTCTTGTACATAGGGGGCAGTATTATAGTAGTTATATTCTTGTACATAGGGGGCAGTATTATAGTAGTTATATTCTTGTACATAGGGGCAGTATTATGGTAGTTATATTCCTGTACATAGGGGCAGTATTATGGTAGTTATATTCTTGTATATAGGGGCTGTATTATAATAGCTATATTCTTGTATATAGGGGGCAGTATTATAGTAGTTATATTCTTGTACATAGAGAGCAGTATTATAGCAGTTATATTCTTGTATATAGGGGCAGTATTATAATAGCTATATTCTTGTGTATAGGGGGCAGTATTATAGCAGTTATATTCTTGTACATAGGAGCAGTATTATAGTAATGTTCTTGTATATAGGGGCAGTATTATAGTAGTTATAATACTGCCCCTATATACAAGAATATAACTACTATAATACTGCCCCTATATACAAGAACATAACTACTATAATACTGCTCTTATGTACAAGAATATAACTGCTATAATACTGCTCCTATATACAAGAATATAACTACTATAATACTGCCCCTATATACAAGAATATAGTAGTTATTTTCTTGTATATAGGAGCAGTATTATAGCAGTTATATTCTTGTACATAGGGGCAGTATTATAGTAGTTATATTCTTGTACATAGGGGCAGTATTATAGTAGTTGTATTTTTGTATATAAGGGCAGTATTATAGTAGTTGTATTTTTGTATATAAGGGCAGTATTATGGTAGTTATATTCCTGTACATAGGGGCAGTATTATGGTAGTTATATTCCTGTACATAGGGGCAGTATTATGGTAGTTATATTCTTGTACATAGGGGCAGTATTATGGTAGTTATATTCTTGTACATAGGGGCAGTATTATGGTAGTTATATTCTTGTACATAGGAGCAGTATTATAGTAGTTATATTCTTGTACATAGGGGGCAGTATTATAGTAGTTATATTCTTGTACATAGGGGCAGTATTATAGTACTTATATTATTGAATAGAGGGGGCAGTATTATAGTAGTTATATTCTTGTACATAGGGGGCAGTATTATAGTAGTTATATTCCTGTACATAGGGGCAGTATTATGGTAGTTATATTCTTGTATATAGGGGCTGTATTATAATAGCTATATTCTTGTATATAGGGGGCACTATTATAGTAGTTATATTCTTGTACATAGAGAGCAGTATTATAGCAGTTATATTCTTGTATATATAGGGGCAGTATTATAATAGCTATATTCTTGTGTATAGGGGGCAGTATTATAGCAGTTATATTCTTGTACATAGGAGCAGTATTATAGTAATGTTCTTGTATATAGGGGCAGTATTATAGTAGTTATAATACTGCCCCTATATACAAGAATATAACTACTATAATACTGCCCCTATATACAAGAACATAACTACTATAATACTGCTCTTATGTACAAGAATATAACTGCTATAATACTGCTCCTATATACAAGAATATAACTACTATAATACTGCCCCTATATACAAGAATATAGTAGTTATTTTCTTGTATATAGGAGCAGTATTATAGCAGTTATATTCTTGTACATAGGGGCAGTATTATAGTAGTTATATTCTTGTACATAGGGGCAGTATTATAGTAGTTGTATTTTTGTATATAAGGGCAGTATTATAGTAGTTATATTCTTGTACATAGGGTACAGTATTATAGTAGTTATATTCTTGTACATAGGGGGCAGTATTATAGTAGTTATATTCTTGTACATAGGGGCAGTATTATAGTAGTTATATTCTTGTACATCGGGGCATTATTATAGTAGTTATATTCCTGTACATAGGGGGCAGTATTATAGTAGTTATATTCTTGTACATAGGGTACAGTATTATAGTAGTTATATTCTTGTACATAGGGGGCAGTATTATAGTAGTTATATTCTTGTACATAGTGGCAGTATTATAGTAGTTATAGTCTTGTACATAGGGGGCAGTATTATAGTAGTTATATTCTTGTACATAGGGTGCAGTATTATAGTAGTTATATTCTTGTACATAGGGGCAGTATTATAGTAGTTATATTCTTGTACATAGGGGGCAGTATTATAGTAGTTATATTCTTGTACATAGGAGCAGTATTATAGTAGTTATATTCTTGTACATAGGGGGCAGTATTATAGTAGTTATATTCTTGTATATCGGGGGCAGTATTATATTCTTGTATATAAGGGCAGTATTATAGTAGTTGTATCCTTGTATATTGGGGGCAGTATTATAGTAGTTGTATTCTTGTATATCGGGGGCAGTATTATAGTAGTTATATTCTTGTATATAAGGGCAGTATTATAGTAGTTGTATTTTTGTATATAAGGGCAGTATTGTAGTAGTTATATTCTTGTATATAGGGGCAGTATTATAGTAGTTATATTCTTGTATAGAAGGGCAGTATTATAGCAGTTATATTCTTGTACATAGGGGCAGTATTATAGTAGTTATATTCTTGTACATAGGGGCAGTATTATAGTAGTTATATTCTTGTACATAGGGGCAGTATTATAGTAGTTATATTCTTGTACATAGGAGCAGTATTATAGTAGTTATATTCTTGTACATAGGGGCAGTATTATAGTAGTTATATTCTTGTACATAGGAGCAGTATTATAGTAGTTATATTCTTGTTCATAGGGGCAGTATTATAGTAGTTATATTCTTGTACATAGGGGCAGTATTATAGTAGTTATATTCTTGTATATAAGGGCAGTAGTATAGTAGTTATATTCTTGTACATAGGGGCAGTATTATAGTAGTTATATTCTTGTATATAAGGGCAGTATTATAGTAGTTTTATTCTTGTATATAAGGGCAGTATTATAGTAGTTGTATTTCTGTATATAAGGGCAGTATTATAGCCGCCGCCGTCCTGTCTATTCTTTTCCAGTTACACATTAGGTAGATCCAGTTTAACCAGTCCCAGTAAGCCCTGCACTGGTTAGTCTTGCCCTGCCGGCTCCTGTATATTCGGGGGCCCGGTCCGGGGGCTTGGTGGATACACACGTTAGCTTTGCGGTCTGTACATCTGCTGATTGGACCAGACGTCACCGGCTGATAATGGGACAAGTTCCCGCAGGTGGTTTAGTGTAATATTCCTACTGGAGACTTGTACTGAAGACCTGCCCAGCAAACAAGAGGTTAAGTCCAGCTGCTGGGGGAGGGGAGCAGTTTGTACCTTCTGATGGGAGATCCCTTTAATCTGTTTCTGTATTGTGCATGTGCCCTGATGGTCCTGGGTGCATGTGCAAGGGTGGTCCTGGGTTATCCCCATTATAGTTGCGACCCCCCCCCCCCTCCCTATATGGTTGCACCACTTTTTGGCGTTCCCCCTGACTGTCGGCGTCTCCGTTTGCAGGGATGTTCTGCTCGGCCCCCCTGGACGTCCTCGTCCTCCTCGATGGCTCCAGCAGTGTCGGGAAGGGCGGCTTTGAGAGGTCCAAGCACTTTGCCGTGAAGTTCTGCGACACGTTGGACATCAGCGCTGACCGGGTCAGTAACTCAGGATCCTCCAGAACTTACTAATTCCAAAGGTATCATCCATTCACCATTTTCAAAATCTCTGCTTCCTGTTTATGAACTGAAACAACCCTATATAGTGCCTTGCGAAAGTGTTCACCCCCCTCCTTGGCTTATGACCTATTTTGTTGCATTTGTGTTTATATATTTCTGTAATCCGCTTTGTGTGTGATGCTCCAGCACGGAATTGAGAAAAATATAAGCGAAAGGTAAAGTTATGGGATAAAATAAATAAAATTGTCATGTGCAGATGTATTCACCCCTTGTGCTATGAAGCCCCTAAGTAATTCTGGAGCAAGCAACTCCCTTCATATGTTTAGTAAAAGGACGTCCATCTGTGTGCAATCAAAATTGCTTGGGGTCTGTCAGTGTATGCACACCTCTTCTAACAGGCCACAGAGGCTGCAACACCATTAACAAGAGACCGCACTAACCATATAACACCAAATAACACCATGAAAACCAAGGAGATCACCAAACAGCAAGTAGACCAAGGAGATCTCCAAACAACACCATGAAGACCAAGGAGATCTCCAAACAGCAAGTAGACCAAGGAGATCTCCAAACAACAGCAAGTAGACCAAGGAGATCTCCAAACAACACCATGAAGACCAAGGAGATCTCCAAACAACACCATGAAGACCAAGGAGATCTCCACACAACACCATGAAGACCAAGGAGATCTCCAAACAACACCATGAAGACCAAGGAGATCTCCAAATACCACCATGAAGACCAAGGAGATCTCCAAATACCACCAGGAAGACCAAGGAGATCTCCAAACACCACCATGAAGACAAAGGAGATCTCCAAACCCCACCATGAAGACCAAGGAGATCTCCAAACAACACTATGAAGACCAAGGAGATCTCCAAACAACACCATGAAGACCAAGGAGATCTCCAAAAACCACCATGAAGAGCAAGGAGATCTCCAAATACCACCATGAAGACCAAGGAGATCTCCACACAACACCATGAAGAGCAAGGAGATCTCCAAATACCACCATGAAGACCAAGGAGATCTCCAAACCCCACCATGAAGACCAAGGACATCTCCAAATATCACCATGAAGACCAAGGAGATCTCCAAATAACACCATGAAGACCAAGGAGATCTCCAAATAACACAATGAAGTCCAATGTGAATCTCCACACAACACCATGAAGACCAAGGAGATCTCCAAAAACACAATGAAGACTAAGGATATCTCCAAACACCATGAAGACCAAGGAGATCTCCACACAACACCATGAAGACCAAGGAGATCTCCACACAACACCATGAAGACCAAGGAGATCTCCAAAGATCACCATGAAGACCAAGGAGATCTCCACACAACACCATGAAGACCAAGGAGATCTCCACACAACACCATGAAGACCAAGGAGATTTCCACACAACACCATGAAGACCAAGGAGATCTCCACACAACACCATGAAGACCAAGGAGATCTCCACACAACACCATGAAGACCAAGGAGATCTCCACACAACACCATGAAGACCAAGGAGATCTCCACACAACACCGTGAAGACCAAGGAGATCTCCAAAAACACAATGAAGACTAAGGAGATCTCCAAACAACACCATGAAAACCATACCAAGGAGATCTCCAAACAACACCATGAAGACCAAGGAGATCTCTAAACAAGTCAGAGACAAAATGGTGAGAAGTACAAGTCAGGGTCCGGTTCTAAAAAAAAAAATATCCCAATCTTGGATGATCCCTGAAGCACCATCAAATTCATTATCATTATCCTCAAATGGAAAGAACATGGTACCACGATACCCCTGCTGCCCAGAGAGGGCCGTCCACCAAAACTCTCAGCCCAGTCAAGGAGGGGATTAATCAGAGAGGTAGCCCAGAGACCAATGGTAGCCCTGAGGAGATGCAGAGTTTCCTCAGCAGAGACTGGAGGAGCTGTCCATACGACCACTATAAGCCGTACGCTCCAGAGCTGAATATTATGGAAGAGTGGCCAGAAGAAAAGCCTTTACTGACGGCCAAAAACTGGAAGGCTGGTTTTGTTTTTGCCAAAAGATGTGGGGACTCCCCAGATGTCTGGAGGAAGGTGCTGTGGTCAGATGAGACCAAAACTGAACTTTTTGGCCACCGAGGTAAACTCTATGTCTGGTGCCAAAACCAAGAGCTCATCACCCAAGAACACCATCCCCACAGTGAGACATAGTGGTGGCAGCGTCATGCTGGTGGAGGGTTTTCGGCAGCAGAGCCTGGGAAAATGGTTAGAGTTGATGGGAAGATGGATGGTGGGAAATACAGGGATATTCTTGAGCAGAACCTGTTTGTCTGTCAGTGATGTGAGACTGGACGGAGGTTTCACCTTCCAACAAGACCATGACCCAAAGCTCCTGCTAAAGCCACACTGGAGGGGAGTGAGGGGAAGCGTGCAAATGTATTGGAGCCCCCAAGTCACAGCCCAGACCTTAATCCAATGGAGAATCTGTGGTCAGAGGAGAGGATCGCTGCTCACTGGAGGAGACGTCTAATGGAAGGAGCCGGAGCAGATCTGCCCGGAGGAAGATGTGGAAATCTCAGACACTTATCCAAAGCGACTACAGCTGTAACTGCCGCAAAAGGAGAAGCCACAAAGCACTGACTACAGGGGGTGAATAGTTATGCACACTGAAGTTTTAAGTTATTTTGTCCTATTTGTTGTTTGCTTCACAAAAAAAGAAAACCGAATGTTCCCAGTTGTCGGCCTGTTCTGTGCAAGAACCGATGCAAACCCTCAATAAGCTGTGAAATTCAAAGTTGTGAAGGGGGTGAATACTTTTGCAAGACACTGTGTATATATATTCATTAATGGAAACCTCCTCTTGGTCTTGCAGTTCTCACAGCTGAGGGTTTGTTACTAAACCCTGAGCTGCAGCCGTTTCCTGCCTCCGGACTGACACATTGTAGCAGACCCTCTGCAGCTTCCGCTGTGTGCAGCTCGCACTCTGCTACATACAATGTCCTCAGTCCTCAGCGGTGGAGACTGTGGGTCCGTTACTGGGTGTTCAGACTCTGGATGTGAACATTCACTGACAGCAAGCAGAGACTCCTGAGATGCTCTGCCACGTCTGATCCGGAGACTCCTGAGATGCTCTGCCACGTCTGATCCGGAGACTCCTGAGATGCTCTGCCACGTCTGATCCGGAGACTCCTGAGATGCTCTGCCACGTCTGATCCAGAGACTCCTGAGATGCTCTGTGCCACGTCTGATCCGGAGACTCCTGAGATGCTCTGCCACGTCTGATCCGGAGACTCCTGAGATACTCTGTGCCACGTCTGATCCGGAGACTCCTGAGATGCTTTGTGCCACGTCTGATCCGGAGACTCCTGAGATACTCTGTGCCACGTCTGATCCGGAGACTCCTGAGATGCTCTGCCACGTCTGATCCGGAGACTCCTGAGATACTCTGTGCCACGTCTGATCCGGAGACTCCTGAGATGCTCTGTGCCACGTCTGATCCGGAGACTCCTGAGATGCTTTGTGCCACGTCTGATCCGGAGACTCCTGAGATACTCTGTGCCACGTCTGATCCGGAGACTCCTGAGATACTCTGTGCCACGTCTGATCCGGAGACTCCTGAGATGCTCTGTGCCACGTCTGATCCGGAGACTCCTGAGATACTCTGCCACGTCTGATCCGGAGACTCCTGAGATACTCTGTGCCACGTCTGATCCGGAGACTCCTGAGATACTCTGTGCCACGTCTGATCCGGAGACTCCTGAGATGCTCTGCCACGTCTGATCCGGAGACTCCTGAGATACTCTGCCACGTCTGGGCCTTTCTCAGGATCTCCGCTTGTTGTCAGTGAATGGATTGTTCGTTTTGCTCTTATTTAGATGACTGTTTTTGGCGTCGGTGCCCTTAGCGGCAGTTTTCGGCGGGCGGAGCGCTGCGATCCTTCACTCTCTGATACATTTGCGCTGACTTTTCGCCCCATTTGCGCAGTTTGTAATCGCTGATGATGCGACGTCGCTGATATTAATCCGACACAAATATTATTACAGAGAAGTGACGGGTGCAGTAAATACACGGAGATGTCACATTCCTGCTGTAATCCGGGGGCCGCGGGGATTAGAGGTCTGAGGCCCCGGAGCGGTCAGCGGGATCCAGTAATTGCAGCGTGCGGGGGGATTATAGTCGTGTGGGGGCCGGCGCTGCCAGCATCTCCTCCTGGCGCAGCCCCTGCACCCGCCACATGCTGACAGGAGTGCGCGATCAGCGGTGTACAAGCGTCCTGCCGCGAGCCTGTCCTATAGGATGAAGCGACCCGGGGCCAATGTGCAGCGTCAAGATCCGGACGTCTGACTTCACATTGACCCCCTCTCTTAAAGGGGCATTCCAGTTTTGATGGTGTCCTCTATTTTCCTGTGTCTTCTCCCAGGTGCGGGTGGGGGTCCTGCAGTTCAGCTCCGCTCCGCAGCTCGAGCTCCGGCTGGACTCTGGGATCACGAAGCACGACCTCAAGGAGAAAATCAACTCTGTCGTGTTCAGGTGAGGTCCATTTATTGTGCAGGACTGTGCGCCAGACAGCGCAGATTAGTCAGTGCCGGCTCCTCTGCAGCTCGGCGCTTTCACATCCCGCCTCCTTTACCACGGGGCTCCTTTACCACGGGGCTCCTTTACCACGGGGCTCCTTTACCACGGGGCTCCTTTACCACGGGGCTCCTTTACCACGGGGCTCCTTTACCACGGGGCTCCTTTACCACGGGGCTCCTTTACCACGGGGCTCCTTTACCACGGGGCTCCTTTACCACGGGGCTCCTTTACCACGGGGCTCCTTTACCACGGGGCTCCTTTACCACCGGGCTCCTTTACCACCGGGCTCTTTTACCACGGGACTCCTTTTACAGTTCGGTGGCTACTTTACGACTTGGCTCCTTTTACGGCTCAGCGGCTCCTCTAAGGCTCTGCTCCTTTACAGCTCGACTCATCTACGGCTCAATGGCTTCTTAACGGCTTGGCTCCTATGCGGCTCGGCTCTACTCTGCTCCTCCGTGGCTCTGCTCCGCTACGGCTCTGTTCCGCTACGGCTCTGTTCCTTCACGTCTTGGCTCTTCAACGGCTCCTCTACGGCTCGGCTCCTCTATGGATCTATGGCTCGGCTCCTCTATGGATCAGCTCCTCTATGGATCTATGGCTCGGCTCCTCTACGGCTCCTCTACGGCTCGGCTCTTCAACGGCTCCTCTACGGCTCGGCTCCTCTATGGATCTATGGCTCGGCTCCTCTACGGCTCGGCTCCTCTATGGATCTATGGCTCGGCTCCTCTACGGCTCGGCTCCTCTATGGATCTATGGCTCGGCTCCTCTATGGATCAGCTCCTCTATGGATCTATGGCTCGGCTCCTCTACGGCTCGGCTCCTCTATGGATCTATGGCTCGGCTCCTCTACGGCGTGGCTTCTATGGTCAGTGACTGTGTCTCAGTCCCATTGTATTCCTGAGATGTGTTTCAGTCGTTGTCTGAAAACCTCTTACTGGCTCATCAGATCCTGAATGTGCTGTTCTGCTCCTCCCTGTTTTACACTGCAGCCTCTCTCTATCAGACACAGATATCCTCAGTGTCTCCAGCTCAGCTGCGTTGTCTGTTGGAGGCTGAGGTAGTCTGAAATCCACCAACTGCCTCATCAGATACTCGGACAGCTTTTCGGATCCTCAGTTCTTTATACTGCAGCTTTTCTTTCTTGCATTGTCTATTGCAGTCTGAAAGCCACCTCCTGTCTGATAGGAGGCTGCTGCTCTGCTCCTCCATGCTTTACACTACAGCTTTTCTCTCCTGCATTGTCCATTGCAGTCTGAAATCCACCTCCTGTCTGATAGGAGGCTGCTGCTCTGCTCCTCCCTGCTTTACACTGCAGCTTTGCTTGTTATGAGTTGGCAGTGAGTAAAATATTGCATCAGGAAAGTCAGATTGTTCGCTCCTCGTTGTTGGTGGCTGCCGGGGTCCCCGAGGTTCCCAGATGCCGAGGTGGCGGTGACCACCCCTGGGAGCGGCCATGCTTTCTCTGTCCGTGGGTTGTCACGCAGTATCTTCTCTCACCAGAGGGGGCAGCACAGACACCGGCCTGGCCCTGAAATATATTCTGCGGAAAGGTTTCCCGGGAGGTCGAGGCTCCGGGGTCCCCCGAGTCCTCGTCCTCCTCTCTGATGGGAGGTCGCAGGGGCAGCCGCACGTCCCGGCGCAGCACCTCAAGGAGCAGAACGTCCAGGTGTTCGCAGTCGGTGTAAAGTTCCCAAGGTGAGAAAACGCTTTATTAAAGGGGCGGCGTTTGGAATAAAGCTGTGTAATGACGATCTGTGATTGGTCACCGCTGATTTATCCACAGGTGGGCGGAGCTTCAGTCCCTTGCTAGTGACCCGACCAATCAGCACCTCTTTTTTGCAGAACATGTGGATGACGGTGTGAACGGCCTGTGCAGCGCTCTGAGTAACGCAACATTGTGCAGCGCGGTGCCGGCAGGTAAAGAATCGCTCTGCACTCACCAGCACCCAGGTCATACCTGATCAACCTCATATCATCCAATCACCTCCAGAGCTGCAGTCACTATTCTGCTGTTACATCATGTCTTATCCTCCAGTCACCTCCAGAGCTGCAGTCACTATTCTGCTGTTACATCATGTCTTACCCTCCAGTCACCTCCAGAGCTGCAGTCACTATTCTGCTGTTACATCATGTCTTATCCTCCAGTCACCTCCAGAGCTGCACTCACTATTCTGCTGTTACATTGTGTCTTATCCTCCAGTCACCTCCAGAGCTGCAGTCACTATTCTGCTGTTACATTGTGTCTTATCCTCCAGTCACCTCCAGTGCTGCAGTCACTATTCTGCTGTTACATTGTGTCTTATCCTCCAGTCACCTCCAGAGCTGCAGTCACTATTCTGCTGTTACATTGTGTCTTATCCTCCAGTCACCTCCAGAGCTGCAGTCACTATTCTGCTGTTACATTGTGTCTTATCCTCCAGTCACCTCCAGTGCTGCAGTCACTATTCTGCTGTTACATTGTGTCTTACCCTCCAGTCACCTCCAGTGCTGCAGTCACTATTCTGCTGGCTGACACTTTGATAAAACAGTTAAGCAAGTTGAAGATGAAATGTTCTGTAAAAGGCAGAAAGTTATAGGTGACACATTTTTTGTGTATTTTTGGCAAAAACAAATATATGTATATTTTAATCTTTTACATGTTAAAAATTACATAAAGGAAAATGGGTCAGTGCAAAAGTTTGGACACCCTTAGAGATTTGTGTGCTCAGATAACTTTGACCGAGGTTTCAGACGTTAATTATCCTGTTAGTGAACGAGCCACAACACTATCATCAGGTGATGCAAATATAATATCTTTATAAAAACCCAGCGTCTTCTAACCTTGTGCCAAAAAACAGCAGCCATGGGTTCTTCTAAGCTGCTGCCTGGCACTCTGAAAATGAGAATGGTGGAGGCCACAAAGCAGGAGAAGGCTATAAGAAGATAGTAAAGCGATTTCAAGTTGCTTTTTCCTCCGTTCGAAATATAATTAAGACATGGCAGTGACCAGGAACAGTGGAGGTGAAGATAAGGTCTGGAAAACCAAGCAACATTTTTGTGAGAACTGCTGGTAGGATTGCTAGAAGCAAATCAGAACCCCTGCTTGACTGCAAAAGACCCTCAGGAGGATTCAGCTGTCTCTGGAGTTGTGGCTCATTGTTCTAGTGTTCAGAGACACCTGAATAAATATGGCCTTCATGGAAGAGTCATCAGAAGAAAACCTCTCCTGCGTCCTCACCGTGAAATTCAGGGCCAGAAGTCTGCAAAAGAACAGCTAAACAAGCCTCAGGTGTTCTCAAAACAAGTCCTGTGGAGCGATGAGGTTAAAATAGAAGTATTGGTATGTGTGGAGAAAAAAGGGCACAAATTCAGGAAAAGAACATCTCACCAACCATTAAGCATGGGGTGGCTCAATCATGCTTTTGGGTTGTGTTGCAGTCAATGGCACAGGGAACATTTCACAAGTAGAGGAAAGAATGGATTCAATGAAATTTTATCAAATTCTTGATGGAAACATAACACCATCTGTAAAAAGCTGAAGATGAAAAGAGGGGAAAAGAGGAAAAAAAGAGAGGACAGCTTCTACAAATGGATAAAGATCCTAAACACACAAAATCCACAATAGACAACCTCAAAAGGCGCAGGGTGAAGGCCTCACAGTCCCCGGATCATTGAAAATCTGTGGAGAGACCTCAAAAGAACAGTGCATGCAAGACCAGCCAGGAACCGCACAGAACTGGAAGACGATCCAGGAATCTCACAGAACTGGAAGACCAGCCAGGAACCTCACAGAACTGGGAAACGAGCCAGGAACCTCACAGAACTGGAAGACGAGCCAGGAATCTCACAGAACTGGAAGACGAGCCAGAAACCTCACAGAACTGGAAGACCAGCCAGGAACCTCACAGAACTGGAAGACCAGCCAGGAATCTCACAGAACTGGAAAATGAGCCAGGAATCTCACAAAACTGGAAGACAAGCCAGCAACCTCACAGAACTGGAAGACCAGCCAGCAACCTCACAGAACTGGAAGACCAGCCAGGAACCTCACAGAACTGGAAGACCAGCCAGGAATCTCACAAAACTGGAAGACGATCCAGGAACCTCATAGAACTGGAAGAACCAGGAATCTCACCGAACTGGAAGATGTCTCCAAGGAAGAGCAGTCCATGCAAGACCAGCCAGGAATCTCACAGAACTGGAAGACGAGCCAGAAATCTCACAGAACTGGAAGACGAGCCAGAAATCTCACAGAACTGGAAGACGAGCCAGGAATCTCACAGAACTGGAAGACGAGCCAGGAATCTCACAGAACTGGAAGACGAGCCAGGAATCTCACAGAACTGGAAGACGAGCCAGGAATCTCACAGAACTGGAAGACGAGCCAGGAATCTCACAGAACTGGAAGACGAGCCAGGAATCTCACAGAACTGGAAGACGAGCCAGGAATCTCACAGAACTGGAAGACGAGCCAGGAATCTCACAGAACTGGAAGACGAGCCAGGAATCTCACAGAACTGGAAGACGAGCCAGGAATCTCACAGAACTGGAAGACGAGCCAGGAATCTCACAGAACTGGAAGACGAGCCAGGAATCTCACAGAACTGGAAGACGAGCCAGGAACCTCACAGAACTGGAAGACGAGCCAGGAACCTCACAGAACTGGAAGACGAGCCAGGAACCTCACAGAACTGGAAGACGAGCCAGGAACCTCACAGAACTGGAAGAAGTCTCCAAGGAATAGCATAGCATGCAAGATGACCAGGAATCTCACAGAACTGGAAGACGATCCAGGAATCTCACAGAACTGGAAGACGAGCCAGAAATCTCACAGAACTGGAAGACGAGCCAGAAATCTCACAGAACTGGAAGACCAGCCAGGAACCTCACAGAACTGGAAGACGATCCAGGAATCTCACAGAACTGGAAGACGAGCCAGAAATCTCACAGAACTGGAAGACGAGCCAGAAATCTCACAGAACTGGAAGACGTCTCCAAGGAATAGCAGAGCATGCAAGACGACCAGGAATCTCACAGAACTGGAAGACGATCCAGGAATCTCACAGAACTGGAAGACCAGCCAGGAACCTCACAGAACTGGAAGATGAGCCAGAAATCTCACAGAACTGGAAGAAGAACCAGGAATCTCACAGAACTGGAAGATAAGCCAGGAATCTCACAGAACTGGAAGATGAGCCAGGAACCTCACAGAACTGGAAGATGAGCCAGGAACCTCACAGAACTGGAAGACGTCTCCAAGGAATAGCAGAGCATGCAAGACGACCAGGAATCTCACAGAACTGGAAGACGTCTCCAAGGAAAAATGGTTGAAAATCCCTCCTACAACAATTGAAAGACTCTTGGCTGATGCAAAAAGTGTTTACAAGCTGTGATATTAGGCAAAGGGGAGGCTACTAGGTACTAACGATGCAGGGTGCCCTAACTTTTTCATCAGACCATTTTCCTTCTTTAAAGTTCTAAAATGTTAAAGATGAAAAGAAAAGAAACTTTATTTTGTCTAAAATACAAAGTAAATGTGTCATCGTTACCTTTTATGCCTCATTTCATCTTCAACTTGCAATTTTGACCAAGGGTGCTCAAACTTTTGCATGCCACTGTATCTGTCAGGACGTGTCTGACCGGGTGTTATCATTGCATTCACCAGCAGGGGGCGGCAATGGCGGCTCTCAGGAGAGCAGCAGAATGGTGATTACAGCTCTGGAGGCAGTTGGCGCAGGATGATGATATGTTTATGCCGTTTGCAGGGTGCGCGGTGCACTCCTTCCCGTGTGAGCGGAAAACCCTGGAGACTGTGAAGGAGCTGGCGGGGAACTACATGTGCTGGAGAGGAGCCCCGGGCCCCCACAAAGTGTTTGCAGGACACTGCCTGTTCTACAGGTGACTACATATCCACTGCTGGAGGTGGCTGACATCAGAGAGCAGTAGCATCATATGTACTCGCGTTACAGTTCCCAGCGTCCCCTGATAGCCGGATACAGGGGAGGGGGCAGCGTAGATTACATGGAAACCATTACTTCTGTCTCCTCTCCACAGCTGGAGACGTTTCTACAGCAGAGAGGAGGCTCAGTGCCACCGCGCCACGTGCCCAGGTAATGTCTGCACGCCCTGTGTGCCCAGGTAATGTCTGCACGCCCTGTGTGCCCAGGTAATGTCTGCACGTCCTGTGTGCCCAGGTAATGTCTGCACGCCCTGTGTGCCCAGGTAATGTCTGCACGCCCCGTGTGCCCAGGTAATGTCTGCAAGCCCTGTGTGCCCAGGTAATGTCTGCACGCCTCGTGTTCCCAGGTAATGTCTGCACGCCTTGTGTGCCCAGGTAATGTCTGCATGCCCTGTGTGCCCAGGTAATGTCTGCACGCCCCGTGTGCCCAGGTAATGTCTGCACGCCTCGTGTGCCCAGGTAATGTCTGCATGCCCCGTGTGCCCAGGTAATGTCTGCACGCCCTGTGTGCCCAGGTAATGTCTGCACTGTCACATCCTGTATATGCTGCAGAATGTCTACAATGGAAATCCCGCAGCAAATTACCAGCGGTGATATCCGGGCAGATATTGTGCAGATATGGCTGTGTATAATATCCAGGCAGATATTGTGCAGATATGGCTGTGTATAATATCCAGGCAGATATTGTGCAGATATGACTGTGTATAATATCCAGGCAGATATTGTGCAGATATGGCTGTGTATAATATCCAGGCAGATATTGTGCAGATATGGCTGTGTATAATATCCAGGCAGATATTGTGCAGATATGGCTGTGTATAATATCCAGGCAGATATAGTGCAGATATGGCAGCAGTTAATATCCGGGCAGATATTGTGCAGACATTGGCATGTTCACCTTTTTTTCCTGTGCCGCCATCTTGTGAGCACGTCTGACTGTCCGTTAGTCATAAGTTACTTCACCAGTGCTCAGTACAAGTCTATGAGAGTCAGAACGAGGCTCTCATAGACTTGTATTGAGGTGCGACCTCTGGAGAAGCCGGCAGGTCACAATCTGCCGGAGACAGACAAGCTGGTCAGCACTGGAGGGTGAAGGTGCCAGGAGGGGAATATAAGGCTATGTGCGCACTAGGACGAAAACGCCGCGTTTTTGGCCGCAAGCACCAGCCAAGTTCCTCCCAAACACAGCAGCATGGAGCGAATCTGCCGGAGGGACACAGGTACAGGCAGCGGTGTTATCAATCTGTCATCCCACAAACCCACTAATCTAGAACTCCGTGCGCTTTCCAGAGGTCTCACATTTTGTCCTACAAAACCTCTAGACAAAACCGAGCTTTGCAGCGACAGGAACAATACCTCAGGAGGCTGAGACTGAAGGAGTTTTTTGATGCTAAAGAAAACGTGAAGCTTCTAAACAGCCAAACCCAAACCAAAATAGAGAAGAGGAGGACCTCTGACTGGACACCTCCTCCTGGCCGCAAAGAACAAGAGGACCTCTGACTGGACACCTCCTCCTGGCCGCAAAGAACAAGAGGACCTCTGACTGGACACCTCCTCCTGGCCGCAAAGAACAAGAGGACCTCTGACTGGACACCTCCTCCTGGCCGCAAAGAACAAGAGGACCTCTGACTGGACACCTCCTCCTGGCCGCAAAGAACAAGAGGACCTCTGACTGGACACCTCCTCCTGGCCGCAAAGAACAAGAGGACCTCTGACTGGACACCTCCTACTGGCCGCAAAGAACAAGAGGACCTCTGACTGGACACCTCCTGGCCGCAAAGAACAAGAGGACCTCTGACTGGACACCTCCTCCTGGCCGCAAAGAACAAGAGGACCTCTGACTGGACACCTCCTCCTGGCCGCAAAGAACAAGAGGACCTCTGACTGGACACCTCCTCCTGGCCGCAAAGAACAAGAGGACCTCTGACTGGACACCTCCTCCTGGCCGCAAAGAACAAGAGGACCTCTGACTGGACACCTCCTCCTGGCCGCAAAGAACAAGAGGACCTCTGACTGGACACCTCCTCCTGGCCGCAAAGAACAAGAGGACCTCTGACTGGACACCTCCTGGCCGCAAAGAACAAGAGGACCTCTGACTGGACACCTCCTCCTGGCCGCAAAGAACAAGAGGACCTCTGACTGGACACCTCCTCCTGGCCGCAAAGAACAAGAGGACCTCTGACTGGACACCTCCTACTGGCCGCAAAGAAAAAGAGGACCTCTGACTGGACACCTCCTGGCCGCAAAGAACAAGAGGACCTCTGACTGGACACCTCCTCCTGGCCGCAAACAACAAGAGGACCTCTGACTGGACACCTCCTGGCCGCACACCATTCTGGACCAGTACATTGACTCATTAGATATTCAGTACAGTCCACGATATTGGACAAAAAGCAAAATAAACATCCAATATCAGTGTGCAGGAGAGAAGGGCAATCCACAGCCTGAAGAGAAAGCAGGAGACCACTATGAAGCCAGCAGATAAAGGGGGCGCCATAGTTCTCCTGAATACAACGGACTACAATAAAGAAGTAAACAGACAACTGATGGATATACAGTACTACCCCAGACTGGATGATGACCCAACCTCAAAATACAGTCAGGTCCAGAAATATTTGGACAGTGACACAAGTTTTGTTATTTTAGCTGTTTACAAAAACATGTTCAGAAATACAATTCTATATATAATATGGGCTGAAAGTGCACACTCCCAGCTGCAATATGAGAGTTTTCACATCCAAATCGGAGAAAGGGTTTAGGAATCATAGCTCTGTAATGCATTGCCTTCTCTTTTTCAAGGGACCAAAAGTAATTGGACAAGGGACTCTTAAGGGCTGCAATTAACTCTGAAGGCGTCTCCCTCGTTAACCTGTAATCAATGAAGTAGTTAAAAGGTCTGGGGTTGATTACAGGTGTGTGGTTTTGCATTTGGAAGCTGTTGCTGTGACCAGACAACATGCGGTCTAAGGAACTCTTAATTGAGGTGAAGCAGAACATCCTGAGGCTGAAAAAAAAGAAAAAATCCATCAGAGAGATAGCAGACATGCTTGGAGTAGCAAAATCAACAGTCGGGTACATTCTGAGAAAAAAGGAATTGACTGGTGAGCTTGGGAACTCAAAAAGGCCTGGGCGTCCACGGATGACAACAGTGGTGGATGATCGCCGCATACTTTCTTTGGTGAAGAAGAACCCGTTCACAACATCAACTGAAGTCCAGAACACTCTCAGTGAAGTAGGTGTATCTGTCTCTAAGTCACCAGTAAAGAGAAGACTCCATGAAAGTAAATACAAAGGGTTCACATCTAGATGCAAACCATTCATCAATTCCAAAAATAGACAGGCCAGAGTTACATTTGCTGAAAAACACCTCATGAAGCCAGCTCAGTTCTGGAAAAGTATTCTATGGACAGATGAGACCAAGATCAACCTGTACCAGAATGATGGGAAGAAAAAAGTTTGGAGAAGAAAGGGAACGGCACATGATCCAAGGCACACCACATCCTCTGTAAAACATGGTGGAGGCAACGTGATGGCATGGGCATGCATGGCTTTCAATGGCACTGGGTCACTTGTGTTTATTGATGACATAACAGCAGACAAGAGTAGCCGGATGAATTCTGAAGTGTACCGGGATATACTTTTAGCCCAGATTCAGCCAAATGCCGCAAAGTTGATCGGACGGCGCTTCATAGTACAGATGGACAATGACCCCAAGCATACAGCCAAAGCTACCCAGGAGTTCATGAGTGCAAAAAAGTGGAACCTTCTGCAATGGCCAAGTCAATCACCAGATCTTAACCCAATTGAGCATGCATTTCACTTGCTCAAATCCAGACTTAAGACGGAAAGACCCACAAACAAGCAAGACCTGAAGGCTGCGGCTGTAAAGGCCTGGCAAAGCATTAAGAAGGAGGAAACCCAGCGTTTGGTGATGTCCATGGGTTCCAGACTTAAGGCAGTGATTGCCTCCAAAGGATTCGCAACAAAATATTGAAAATAAAAATATTTTGCTTGGGTTTGGTTTATTTGTCCAATTACTTTTGACCTCCTAAAATGTGGAGTGTTTGTAAAGAAATGTGACAATTCCTACAATTTCTATCAGATATTTTTGTTCAAACCTTCAAATTAAACGTTACAATCTGCACTTGAATTCTGTTGTAGAGGTTTCATTTCAAATCCAATGTGGTGGCATACAGAGCCCAACTCGCCAAAATTGTGTCACTGGCCAAAGATTTCTGGACCTAACTGTATATGAGGGAGATGATAAGAGTCATCAGATGTCTGTGTACAGGTTCCACAACCTGAGAATCCAAGGATGGGAGTTTTCTATACGCTACCCAAGATTCATAAACCAGGTAACCAGGGAGGCCGATCATCTCGGGGTGGGAACGCTGACTGGAAAACTCTCTGGGTGGGTAGAACATTTCCGTAAGCCACTGGTGAGAAACACAGCAGCTATATACAGGACACCACTGTCCTAATAACAAAGCTATCTACAATAGGTCCTGTACCCGAGAGTACCATCTTAGCCACCATGGATGTGGAATCCTTATACTCTAACATTCCACATGAAGATGGACTATCCGCCTGCCAAATGTTTCTTGTAGCTAATGGGATCCCTCCTGAGTCTGTATAAGACTCACCAGATTCATCCTCATACACAATTTTTCTTCATCGTTCCTATGGGAGACCCAGACCATGGGTGTTTAGCTTCTGCCTCCGGAGGACACACAAAGTACTACACTTAAAAGTGTAGCTCCTCCCTCTGAGCTTATACACCCCCTGGAGAACCAGATCTAGCCAGTTTATCGCTTTGTGTCAGGAGGCATACATCCACACATGCATTCTCATCTGATTTTTGATTTTTGGAATGAGTTGAAGAAAAGCGGGTCCAAGTCTGGACTCCCGGCATGTCCCTTCTCACCCCACTGTGTCGGCGGTGTTGTTAAGGTTGATTCCAAGGCTGGAGCCTTACATGCCGCGCTCCTTCACCATCCCTCCTGGGCTCTGGCTTGAAGTGGGAGCCAGCACGGTCTCCATGCTTGGCAGGAGACCGGTCTCCATCCGCAGTTCTTCAGGACCCTGCTGGACCGGAGCACTCCTCCCCAGGGACTTGGAACCCTGCGTCTCAGCAAGCTAAGTACCTGAGATGTTTATATATTGGGGGTCCCTGTACTTTATTGTTGTGGGAGAGTGTGCTGATTGTGTTTTATGACATTTCCGGCGGGTTCTCTGGCTGTCGCCTGAGAACCGCGCCGATGGTCAAATTTAGGCCCCGGCTTCGCCGGAGGCCTAGTTTCGGTTTCACTGCCCTCACATGTCACTCATGCAGAGGGACAGGCTCGGCTCCGCCCGGCGGCCGTTCTGCACAGGGGAGGGACACTCCCTACTGCAGTGTGTGTCTCCTCCCCTGTAGATCTCTATGGCCCTCCAGATCCCGCTCCTCAAGCAAGTCCCGCCCCCTCTCTTCGCTCCGGCGGCCATTTTCTCAGCGTTCTCTCTGCATTGCAGCGCTGGTCTGCAGCATCTCTGCTGAGTTGCTGTGCTTGGGGGTCCGGGCTTCGGGATCTGGAGGGCACACAACACCGCTCCAGCGGTCTGGTAAGCCACAACCGGTCTCCGGTTGTGGACCTCTGATTATACTCTCTGGGGTTCATTCTCTGGCAGAGCCCCCACTCCAGCAGCATGTCTCACACGAGGAGCAAGGCTCCAAAGCTGTATTCAGTATGCACTGCATGTAAGCTCCTGCTGCCTGAACCGAGCACCTTCCCACATTGTGATGCCTGCTCTAACCTGGCGGTGCCTCAGCCTGGAATCGCACCCCCAGTGGTCTCTCAGGCTGCTCCGGCTCCGGTGGCTGACCCCCCGGCTTGGCTAGAATCCTTTTCTAGGTCTATCTCCCAGTCTTTTGCTGACTCCATGGGACATCTGTCCAGGACTTTGCTGAGCATGCATCAGCCCCCTTCACAGGGTGCCTCTGCTGCTAGGGGTCTCTCAGGACCGGAGCTCACAGAGGATTCATCATCAGGTCCCAGACCCCGTCCTTCTAAGAAGAGACGCAGGGTCCCCTCTCCCTCCTCGTCCCGCGGCTCTGATTCAGGAGCTGACTCGCAGGACGAGGAGGATGCCTTTACTGGGGACTCGGAGGTTAACTCCATGTGCCCCATTGATCGGTCTGAAAGTGACTCAGATCTTAGTGACTTGATTGCTTCTATTAATTCTGTACTGGACCTCAATCTGCCAGTATCAGAGGAGCAACCCTCTCTGGCAGAAAAGCACCAGTTTACCTCGCCTAAGAGAGTAAAGAGTGTGTTCTTTAACCACTCCAGTTTTCAGGCCGCTGTGACCAAGCCTAGGGCCTGTCCTGACAAACGCTTCCCAAAGCGTGGTTCTGATGACCGCTTTCCCTTTCCACCTGAGGTGGTCAAGGAGTGGGTTCATTCCCCAAAGGTAGACCCCCCGGTGTCTAGACTCTCAGCCCGGACCGTTGTATCGGTGGCTGATGGCACCTCCCTTAAGGATGCCACTGACCGCCAGATTGACCTTCTGGCCAAATCCGTATATGAAGCGGCGGGGGCCTTGTTTTCCCCAACTTTTGCAGCAATGTGGGCTCTCAAAGCCATCTCTGCTTCTCTAGAGGAGATGCATTCCCTCACCAGGGAATCTATGCCCGAAATGGTTACCTTAACTTCCCAAGCTTCGGCTTTTTCATCCTATGCCATGTCTGCCATGCTGGAGGCCTCTCACCGCACGGCGGTGGCTTCGGCTAATTCCCTCGCTATCCGCAGGATCTTGTGGCTTCGAGAGTGGAAGGCAGATGCTTCTTCAAAGAAGTACCTGGCTGGTCTCCCTTTTGCTGGGTCCCGGCTGTTCAGTGAACAGCTGGATGAAATTATTAAGGAAGCTACTGGCGGGAAGAGTACTTCCATGCCACAAACCAAAACCAGGAAACCTGTCCAGGGCAGGAATCAGTCGAGGTTTCGTTCCTTTCGTTCCTCCAACTGGTCGTCCTCTAAGCCCTCGGCCTCGTCCACTAACTCAGCCAAGGACCAGAAATCCAACTGGCGCCCAAAAGCGCGTCCACAGAAGACGGCAGGAGGTGCTGCCGCCAAGGCTGCCTCCTCGTGACTATCTGTCCGCGCCAGCATCGTCCTTAGTCGGTGGCAGGCTCTCCCACTTTGGCGACGCGTGGTTTCAACACGTCTCCGATCAGTGGGTGAGGGATATCATCTCCCACGGCTACAGGATAGAATTCTCTTCCAGCTCGCCAAACAGATTTTTTCTCTCAACTCCCCCCTGCTCCAAGGCCGCCGCCTTCTCTCAGGCCGTGGCATCCTTGCAGGCCAACGGAGTAATTATACCGCTTCCCGCCCGGCAACGGTTCAGAGGTTTCTACTCAAATCTCTTCCTAGTCCCCAAAAAGGACGGTTCCTTCCGGCCCATCCTGGATCTCAAGCTTCTCAACGAGCATGTTTAGGTGCGGCATTTTCGCATGGAGTCTCTGCGGTCAGTCATTGCCTCAATGACCCAAGGGGATTTCCTGGCATCCATCGACATCAGAGATGCCTATCTGCACGTGCCAATTGCAGTTTCACACCAGCGTTGGCTACGTTTTGCAATCGGAGAGGAACATTTCCAATTCGTGGCTCTCCCCTTCGGGTTGGCCACAGCTCCTCGGGTATTCACCAAGGTCATGGCAGCAGTGGTTGCGGTTCTGCACCTACAGGGGTTGGTAGTGATTCCTTACCTGGACGACCTTCTGGTAAAGGCTTCATCCAGCGTGGACTGTCAGCGGAGTGTCTCGCTCACTCTCGCCACTCTAGCCCAATTCGGGTGGCTTGTCAATCTTCCCAAATCCACTCTGACTCCGACCCAGAGTCTCACGTACCTAGGGATGCAGTTCGAGACTTTGCCGGCACTTGTGAAGTTGCCCTTAGTCAAACAGCAGTCCCTCCAACTGGCGGTGCGCTCTCTGCTGAGGCCCCGCCGTTATTCCCTCAGGCGCCTGATGCAGGTGCTGGGTCAAATGGTGGCGTCAATGGAGGCTGTTCCCTTTGCCCAGTTCCATCTGCGTCCCCTGCAGCTGGATATTCTCCGCTGTTGGGACAAGCGGCCTTCCTCCTTGCACAGGTTAGTGTCTCTGTCGCCACAGACCAGGAGCTCTCTTCAGTGGTGGCTTCGGCCCCTCTCTCTGTCCCAGGGGCGCTCCTTTCTGGCCCCGTCCTGGGTGATCCTCACCACGGATGCCAGTCTATCCGGCTGGGGAGCGGTATGTCTCCACCACCGAGCGCAGGGTACTTGAACTCCGTCCGAGTCAGCCCTTTCGATCAATGTGCTGGAAACCAGAGCCGTGTGTGACGGGGTGTACATCAGAGCAAAGAGAGACAACAGGCCGAGGATGATCCAACAGGTTTACTAACAGGAATACAGGAACAGCACACGACAAGTCCAAATAAAACAGATTCGGGGGCACCTCCCGATAATCCAAAGTGCCAGATCACAACGTAATAGTCCTTTTCAGAGTCCCAGAGAGTTCCACACAATCCCACGGGCCGCCACACAGGCCTAGCTCCGTCCGTGTCCACAGCCACCCAGGCTGGGGCTCCTGCTCTCTTTAAGTTTCAGCTCACTCTGAAGTTACAAAAAGGGAAATGCATTGTCTGTGCTGCTTGACCAGCCCACCATGTTTGTTCAGGGGGTAGGGGTCACACATCCTATCATCAATGGTTTGGTCCATCACAGGGCTCCAATATGTCTGCCAGCCACAGTAGATGAAGGGATCCCCTGCTGTAAAGAACAATGACTATTCCTTCACTGGCCAATGCAATTACAGATTAGATACACAACTCTGGAAAGAAGAGGACAGGCTATTTACATAATCACATTAGATGCCAAGACTACAATTGTATGAGAGAGACACATTGAGACCAGTAGCTCCCCCAAGAAAATACATGAATTACAACTAATACAACCAGGGAAATATACATATCATGACATAGTATCACAGCATATACAGTGAGAGGGTAAATTACATCTTCACAATCCCTCCCCCTCCCAACTTGTGTACGTACTAGGGACCTCTACAGGTCACTGGTTAAGTACACACAGGCAGAGCGTTACTTACATGTGGCTTCATGCAGCCACGAATTGGCATCGTAGCTCTCCCACATCATTGCCCAGGAGAACAGCTGCAGGCAGACCACCCATCACCCCAACCACACATCGCCTGACCCCAAAACCAAAGTTCAGATCCACAGTGGCTGTGGGAATAGTCCTCCATTGTCCACCAGCCAGTTCAATAACAATCCCAGGTCCTCTATGGATTGCCTCAGGCCGAACCACTCGGGGATCAGCCAGTGTGAGGAAAGCACCCGAGTCACAAAATCCAACAAGTCTCTGTCCATCCAGCACAACCTCCTGCAAGTGCTTACCTCGATGAGCAGAAGTCGTCATAACTGCGGGTCGCACCCCGTAAACTCCTGGTGGTGCAACATGGGGGGCTGAGTCACTAGGCCAGTCCTCACATAACGGTGCCACATCTTCCTCCATGGCGCTGGGCTGTAAATAATTAACAATCCGATTGGGTGCAGGATCAGTCCTCATTTGAACAGCTGGGCAGGAGACTTGCCGATGCCCTGGCTGTCCACATTGATAGCATCTGAGCTGGGTCTCCCTCCATCCAAGGCGTCCTCTTGGGTAAGGGGTAGGGGAACTTGGAGGCTGGCTCCCACCTGAAGGTGCTGTAGGGGTTTGAGGATGATTCCTCCATGGCCTGGCTGGGCATGAGGCCTGCAAATGCCCGGGATGCCTACAAACATAACACCTGCGCTCTGTTACTTCCTCTCCCCGGCGTATTCCAGAAAGTGCAGTAGAAGCAACTGGAGGCACATTAACACGGGTATCAACATGTGGTGGCTTAGAGGAACGGGGAACAATGGGGGCAGAATAACTGGGGGCATCCGGTGTTGTGGAGCTGTTAGGCGTCTCTCCATCCTCCAACAGAACCCTCCACTGAGGCTTGATGGTGAGCACCTCATCAGCTAGAGCAGCAGCTTCCTCCACTGTCGCTGGTTTTCTCTCACGCACCCATTCCCGGATCTCAGCGGGGCACTGGGCAAAGAATTGTTCTTTTATAATGACCTGCAGGAAGGTCTCCCAAGATAAGGCCTCCTCTGCCTCCAGCCAGCGATTACATATTTGTTTGAGTCTATGAGCATATATCTTAAAAGACACTTCCCCATCACAGGCTAAAGCACGGAACTGAGTCCTGTAAGTGTCTGGGGTCACAGCATAATGTGCTAGAATAGTCTGTTTAATATCCGCATACTCACAGTTCCACCGAGGGTCCATAGCTCTATAGGCTTCAGCAGCTCCCCCCTCTAGGAGCCCAACCAGATGCCGGACACGCTCCCTTTCCGGGACTTCCATTAATCGACACTGATGCTCAAAGTCCTGGAAGAAGCCCTCAATGTCACCTGCAGCCTCATTAAACGGCTTAAAGTCTTTGCGGGACACCCTGGGAAGTTCCCTCATGATGGGTGCTGGGGTTACAGTCTGTCTGGAACCTCTCGCGGCTTCCACAGCGAGCTCCTTATCCAGCAGTGCCATCTCCTCCATCCTGCGCTCCTTCTCTTTAGCTCCACGCATGGCCTCCCTCTTATCTTCTATGGTGGCCTCATCTCCAAGCAGTGCCATCTCCTCCTTGTACCACACAACCCATTGACTTTTTTGGGTATTCACCTCCGGCTCCCGTCTTTGCTCCCCTTGCTGTGGAAATTGTTCCTCGGTGCCATCTTGCAGGCAAGCGTGTTCCAATGCCTCAATTAGTTGCTCCTTAGAGAGTCCTTTGTAGCCGACACCTAATTCACGGGCCTTTGTTTGTAGACTCGCCACAGTCCAGTTCCTGTATCCTGAGGTTCTGGTTTCAGACGTCGATTGGCTGTTGTCCTCCATTTCTTCTGCTCTGATCCCACCGCTGCCACCAGTTTGTGACGGGGTGTACATCAGAGCAAAGAGAGACAACAGGCCGAGGATGATCCAACAGGTTTACTAACAGGAATACAGGAACAGCACACGACAAGTCCAAATAAAACAGATTCGGGGGCACCTCCCGATAATCCAAAGTGCCAGATCACAACGTAATAGTCCTTTTCAGAGTCCCAGAGAGTTCCACACAATCCCACGGGCCGCCACACAGGCCTAGCTCCGTCCGTGTCCACAGCCACCCAGGCTGGGGCTCCTGCTCTCTTCAAGTTTCAGCTCACTCTGAAGTTACAAAAAGGGAAATGCATTGTCTGTGCTGCTTGACCAGCCCACCATGTTTGTTCAGGGGGTAGGGGTCACACATCCTATCATCAATGGTTTGGTCCATCACAGGGCTCCATTATGTCTGCCAGCCACAGTAGATGAAGGGATCCCCTGCTGTAAAGAACAATGACTATTCCTTCACTGGCCAATGCAATTACAGATTAGATACACAACTCTGGAAAGAAGAGGACAGGCTATTTACATAATCACATTAGATGCCAAGACTACAATTGTATGAGAGAGACACATTGAGACCAGTAGCTCCCCCAAGAAAATACATGAATTACAACTAATACAACCAGGGAAATATACATATCATGACATAGTATCACAGCATATACAGTGAGAGGGTAAATTACATCTTCACACCGTGCTTCTGGCTCTCCTAGCTTTTCACCATCTGCTGGCGGGCAGGCACATCCGAGTCCAGTCAGACAACGCGACAGCGGTTGCCTACATCAATCACCAAGGCGGGACACGCAGCCGCCTGGCAGTGTTGGAGGTACAACGCATCCTTCAATGGGCGGAGGACTCCAAGTCCACCATATCCGCAGTCCACATCCCAGGCGTGGAAAACTGGGAGGCAGATTATCTCAGCCGTCAAACCGTGGACAGTGGCGAGTGGTCCCTGCACCCGGCAGTTTTTCAGTCAATCTGCCGCAAATGGGGCACTCCGGACGTGGACCTAATGGCATCCCGTCACAACAACAAAGTTCCCGTTTACGTGGCTCGCTCCCACGATCCTCAGGCATTCGCCGCGGACGCTCTGGTTCAAGACTGGTCCCAGTTTCGTCTGTCCTACGTGTTTCCCCCTCTAGCTCTCTTGCCCAGAGTCCTGCGCAAGATCAGAATGGAGGGCCGTCGAGTCATCCTCATTGCTCCGGACTGGCCCAGGCGAGCTTGGTACCCAGACCTGCTCCATCTGTCTGTAGAGGTGCCGTGGCATCTTCCGGACTGTCCAGACCTTCTCTCACAAGGTCCGTTTTTCCGCCTGAATTCTGCGGCTCTCAAATTGACGGCGTGGCTCTTGAGTCCTGGATCTTGACGGCTTCTGGTATCCCTCCTGAAGTCATCTCCACTATGACTCGGGCCCGTAAGTCTTCCTCCGCCAAGATCTATCACAGGACTTGGAAAATTTTTCTGTCCTGGTGTCGCTCTTCCGGCCATCCTCCTTGGCCATTCTCCTTGCCGACCCTTCTGTCCTTTCTACAGTCCGGTCTGCAGCTGGGACTGTCCCTCAACTCTCTCAAGGGACAAGTCTCAGCTCTATCAGTGCTGTTCCAGCGGCGTCTCGCCCGGCTGGCTCAGGTCCGCACCTTCATGCAGGGCGCATCTCACAACATTCCGCCTTACCGGCGGCCCTTGGATCCCTGGGACCTCAATTTGGTTCTCACGGTTTTGCAGAAACCCCCCTTTGAGCCTCTTAGGGAGGTTTCTTTGTTTCGTCTTTCACAGAAAGTGGTCTTTCTAGTGGCCATAACTTCCCTCAGGAGAGTCTCTGATTTGGCTGCGCTCTCTTCGGAGTCACCTTTTTTGTTTTTTCATCAAGACAAGGTGGTTCTCCGTCCGACTCCGGACTTTCTTCCTAAGGTGGTCTCTCCTTTCCACCTTAACCAGGACATTACCCTACCTTCCTTTTGTCCGGCTCCTGTTCATCGCTTTGAGAAAGCGTTGCATACTCTGGATCTGGTGCGTGCTCTCCGGATCTATCTGTCTCGCACCGCTGCTCTTAGGCGGTGCACTTCTCTTTTTGTGCTAACCACAGGTCGGCGCAAGGGCCTCTCTGCTTCTAAGCTGACCTTAGCCCGTTGGATTAGGTCGACTATTTCGGACGCCTACCAGTGTTCTCAGGTGCCTCCCCCGCCGGGGATCAAGGCACACTCGACCAGAGCTGTCGGTGCCTCTTGAGCTTTCAGGCACCAGGCTATGGCTCAACAAGTCTGTCAGGCTGCCACTTGGACTAGCCTGCATACCTTTTCAAAGCACTACCAAGTGCATGCTCATGCTTCGGGAGATGCGAGCTTGGGCAGACGCATCCTTCAGGCGGCTGTCGCCCATTTGTGAAGTTAGGTTCTGCCTACTTCTTAGTTTTTCTGTTTATTCCCACCCATGGACTGCTTTGAGACGTCCCATGGTCGGGGTCTCCCATAGGAACGATAAAGAAAAAGAGAATTTTGTTTACTTACCGTAAATTCTTTTTCTTATAGTTCCGTATTGGGAGACCCAGCTCCCTCCCTGTTGCCTGTTGGCAATTTCTTGTTCCGCGTGTTTTTCACCGGCTGTTGTTGTTGACAGAGTCTCCGGTTGTTCCGGTTCTTGCTCTGTTTTTACTTGTGGGTGGCTATTCTCCTTCAGCTTTTGCAGTAAACTGGCTAGATCTGGTTCTCCAGGGGGTGTATAAGCTCAGAGGGAGGAGCTACACTTTTAAGTGTAGTACTTTGTGTGTCCTCCGGAGGCAGAAGCTAAACACCCATGGTCTGGGTCTCCCAATACGGAACTATAAGAAAAAGAATTTACGGTAAGTAAACAAAATTCTCTTTTTTCTCTTTTTGTGAGGAGCTATACTTACAATGCACAGGAACTGCTATGGGAAGCAAAATGGCACCGCAGTATGCCAACCTTTCATGGCTAAACTGGAAAATGACTTTTTAGCATCCGGTTCCCTCAAGCCATTGGCCTATTTCCGTTTCATCGATGACATCTTAATAATCTGGACCAAATCTGAACAAGAGCGTCTAAAATTCCATGAAAAATTCAATGCATTTCATCCAACCATAAACTTGACATTGGACCACTCAAAAACAGAAATCACCTTCCTGGAGACCACCATAAAAGTTCAAAATGGCTCAATCCAGACATCAGTGTATAGGAAACCTATTGACCATAACACGTACCTCAGATGGGACAGTTTCCATCCCAAACACATTAAAAAGTCCATTGTATACAGCCAGGCCCTCAGATATAATCGTATCTATTCTAGGCCAGCAGACAGGGATGAACACTTAACCCATCTTAAAAAGACCTTTCTAAACCAAGGCTACCACCCCACCTCCATAGATGACCAGATCATTAGAGCCACAAGGACCCCTAGAAGTGAACTGCTTCAATACAAACAAAAGGAAACCAGTCGAGTACCTCTGGTGGTGACCTACAACCCACAGCTCGAGGTGTTGAGAAGAACGGCCAAGAAACTTCACCATATTCTACACAAGGATGACCGGTTATACACCATATTCAAAAGATCCTCCATTGCTGTGCTATAGGCAACCTCCTAATTTAAGGAGCATCATGATCCGAAGCTCAATGCCCTCAGACACACCAAGAGGAACTTATCCTTGCAATGTAAAGAGCTGCAAAACCTGCGCTCATGTAGAGACCAAAGACCGGATAAAGATCCCTAACACACAGAAGGGCTATAAGATTCCTGGGACATTCACATGTTTTTCCTCCAACATGGTGTACTTAATCCTGTGCACTATATGTCCTATTGGGGGCCTCTATGTTGGAGAAACAGGACAGAGACTGAGAGCAAGGATGAGATCTCACCGCCACACAATTACAGACAAAAAAACCCATTTACCTGTGGCCAAACATTTCTGTGCTCCAGAACACAACATAAACCACAAGAAAGTCATCATATTAAAAGGCAACTTCAGATCACAAAGCCATCGCACGGTCTGGGAATACAAATTCATCAGAATGTTTAACTCTGTGGACACAGGACTTAACCTGTCAGGAGGATTTATGACTCATTACAAAATCTGAGGGGTCTGCTCCAGAGACTGCGAGGGCACAGGCCTCTGATCCTACATGGATACAGAATCTGAGGGGTCTGCTCCAGAGACTGAGGGCACAGACCTCTGATCCTACATGGATACAGAATCTGAGGGGTCTGCTCCAGAGACTGAGGGCATAGGCCTCTGATCCTACGTGGATACAGAATCTGAGGAGTCTGCTCCAGAGACTGAGGGCACCAGACATCTGATCCTACATGGATACAGAATCTGAGGGGTCTGCTCCAGAGACTGAGGGCATAGGCCTCTGATCCTACATGGATACAGAATCTGAGGGGTCTGCTCCAGAGACTGAGGGCACCAGGCCTCTGATCCTACATGGATACAGAATCTGAGGAGTCTGCTCCAGAGACTGAGGGCACCAGACCTCTGATCCTACATGGATACAGAATGTGAGGGGTCTGCTCCAGAGACTGAGGGCACCAGACCTCTGATCCTACATGGATACAGAATCTGTGGGGTCTGCTCCAGAGACGTGAGGGCACCAGACCTCTGAACCTACATGGATACAGAATCTGAGGGGTCTGCTCCAGAGACTGAGGGCACCAGCCTCTGATCCTACATGGATACAGAATCTGTGGGGTCTGCTCCAGAGATGTGAGGGCACCAGACCTCTGAACCTACATGGATACAGAATCTGAGGGGTCTGCTCCAGAGACTGCGAGGGCATAGGCCTCTGACCCTACATGGATACAGAATCTGTGGGGTCTGCTCCAGAGACGTGAGGGCACCAGACATCTGATCCTACATGGATACAGAATCTCAGGGGTCTGCTCCAGAGACTGCGAGGGCATAGGCCTCTGATCCTACATGAATACAGAATCTGAGGAGTCTGCTCCAGAGACTGAGAGCACCAGACCTCTGAACCTACATGGATACAGAATCTGAGGAGTCTGCTCCAGAGACTGAGGGCACCAGGCCTCTGATCTTACATGGATACAGAATCTGAGGGGTCTGCTCCAGAGACTGCGAGGGCATAGGCCTCTGATCCTACATGAATACAGAATCTGAGGAGTCTGCTCCAGAGACTGAGGGCACCAGACCTCTGATCCTACATGGATACAGAATCTGAGGGGTCTGCTCCAGAGACTGCGAGGGCATAGGCCTCTGATCCTACATGGATACAGAATCTGAGGAGTCTTCTCCAGAGACTGCGAGGGCATAGGCCTCTGATCTTACATGGATACAGAATCTGAGGGGTCTGCTCCAGAGACTGCGAGGGCATAGGCCTCTGAACCTACATGGATACAGAATCTGAGGAGTCTGCTCCAGAGACTGCGAGGGCATAGGCCTCTGATCTTACATGGATACAGAATCTGTGGGGTCTGCTCCAGAGACTGAGGGCACCAGACATCTGATCCTACATGGATACAGAATCTGAGGTGTCTGCTCCAGAGATAGAGGGCACCAGACATCTGATCCTACATGGATACAGAATCTCAGGGGTCTGCTCCAGAGACTGCGAGGGCATAGGCCTCTGATCCTACATGGATACAGAATCTGAGGAGTCTGCTCCAGAGACTGAGGGCACCAGGCCTCTGATCCTACATGGATACAGAATCTGAGGGGTCTGCTCCAGAGACTGAGGGCACCAGACATCTGATCCTACATGGATACAGAATCTCAGGGGTCTGTTCCAGAGACTGCGAGGGCATAGGCCTCTGATCCTACATGAATACAGAATCTGAGGAGTCTGCTCCAGAGATTGAGGGCACCAGACCTCTGATCCTACATGGATACAGAATCTGTGGGGTCTGCTCCAGAGACTGAGGGCACCAGACCTCTGATCCTACATGGATACAGAATGTGAGGGGTCTGCTCCAGAGACTAAGGGCACCAGACATCTGATCCTACATGGATACAGAATCTGAGGGGTCTGCTCCAGAGACTGAGGGCTTAGGCCTCTGATCCTACATGAATACAGAATCTGAGGAGTCTGCTCCAGAGACGAGAGGGCACCAGACCTCTGAACCTACATGGATACAGAATCTGTGGGGTCTGCTCCAGAGACGTGAGGGCACCAGACCTCTGATCTTACATGGATACAGAATCTGAGGGGTCTGCTCCAGAGACTGCGAGGGCATAGGCCTCTGATCCTACATGGATACAGAATCTGAGGAGTCTGCTCCAGAGACTGAGGGCACCAGACATCTGATCCTACATGGATACAGAATCTCAGGGGTCTGCTCCAGAGACTGCGAGGGCATAGGCCTCTGATCCTACATGAATACAGAATCTGAGGAGTCTGCTCCAGAGACTGAGGGCACCAGGCCTCTGATCCTACATGGATACAGAATGTGAGGAGTCTGCTCCAGAGACTGAGGGCATAGGCCTCTGATCCTACATGAATACAGAATCTGTGGGGTCTGCTCCAGAGACGAGAGGGCACCAGACCTCTGAACCTACATGGATACAGAATCTGAGGGGTCTGCTCCAGAGACTGCGAGGGCATAGGCCTCTGATCCTACATGGATACAGAATCTGTGGGGTCTGCTCCAGAGACGTGAGGGCACCAGACCTCTGATCTTACATGGATACAGAATCTGTGGGGTCTGCTCCAGAGACTGCGAGGGCATAGGCCTCTGATCCTACATGGATACAGAATCTGAGGAGTCTGCTCCAGAGACTGAGGGCACCAGACCTCTGATCCTACATGGATACAGAATCTGAGAAGTCTGCTCCAGAGACTGAGGGCACCAGACCTCTGATCTTACATGGATACAGAATCTGTGGGGTCTGCTCCAGAGACTGCGAGGGCATAGGCCTCTGATCCTACATGAATACAGAATCTGAGGAGTCTGCTCCAGAGACTGAGGGCACCAGACCTCTGATCCTACATGGATACAGAATCTGAGAGGTCTGCTCCAGAGACTGCGAGGGCATAGGCCTCTGATCCTACATGAATACAGAATCTGAGGAGTCTGCTCCAGAGACTGAGGGCACCAGACCTCTGATCCTACATGGATACAGAATCTGAGGGGTCTGCTCCAGAGACTGCGAGGGCACCAGACCTCTGATCCTACATGGATACAGAATCTGAGGGGTCTGCTCCAGAGACTGAGGGCACCAGACCTCTGATCCTACATGGATACAGAATCTGAGGGGTCTGCTCCAGAGACTGCGAGGGCACCAGACCTCTGATCCTATATGAATACAGAATCTGAGGAGTCTGCTCCAGAGACTGAGGGCACCAGACCTCTGATCTTACATGGATACAGAATCTGAGGAGTCTGCTCCAGAGACTGAGGACACCAGACCTCTGAACCTACATGAATACAGAATCTGTGGGGTCTGCTCCAGAGACGTGAGGGCACCAGGCCTCTGATCTTACATGGATACAGAATCTGAGGAGTCTGCTCCAGAGACGTGAGGGCACCAGGCCTCTGATCCTACATGGATACAGAATCTGAGGGGTCTGCTCCAGAGACTGAGGGCACCAGACCTCTGATCCTACATGGATACAGAATCTGAGGGGTCTGCTCCAGAGACTGAGGGCACAGACCTCTGATCCTACATGGATATTGGGACAATAAACCTTTAACACCACTAATCAAAGCTAATTAAGGATTCACTTTCTAAGCTCAGTGTTTATTTAATGTCTTTTATTATCCGTCCCTCCGCTGTTTGTGGATATATTTGTGTTTCTTCACATATTTCGGCACACCGTGCCTGATGGAGACCTGAGAGGTCTGGAGGCTTCTCTGTAACATCCTCTTATTTTATTTTAGTCGCCATTAAAAGGTATCACAAGATTATAATTTTGTTTTTCTCACTGACAACAATCAATCATTTGGCCGCAAAAAACGCAGCGGTAAAAACGCATGTAATGCATTGCATGGGTGAAAACGCAGGAAAGAATTGACGTCCATTTTTTTATTTTTATTTTTTTTAGCTCCAAAACGCAGCTAATAAAAAGTTTGTGCGCGGACAGCAAAAATGAAAAGTCATCCACTTTGCTGGGGAAGCAAAGTCCTTCAGTTTGGAGCCCAAAAACGCAGCGAAAAACGCTCAGTGCGCACGTAGCCTAAGCGTGAGGTCAGGGCCCGTAGATGAGACCCCCACTCCAGCGGTGAAAGAAATAACCCCAGATAGGGGCTGTAAGAAGTGTGTGACCTTGTATTACACCACACGATTGGGGGTCTTATATTTATTTCTATGTAGCTACATAGGGGGCCTCAGGAATGCTTGTCCCTGGTGGGCCGGGGTTCTCCAGTCCGTCGCGGAGTATGAATCCTGGGTTGATGTGATGTACCATCCATGTACTGGAGATGTGACTTGTGTGTCTTTGTAGACCCCTGCGACTCCGGGCCGTGCAAGAACGGCGGCAGCTGCATCCCCGACGACGCGGACAAGTATCACTGCGTGTGCCCTGCCGGGTTCACCGGAGACGCCGAGTGCGGTAGGTGTCAGTCTCCTCGCATTCTGCTCTCTCTGCCTCCATCCTCTAGCAGACTGTGCTCATCTCTGCTTGCTGTCACTGAATAGAGCCATTTATCGTCACCGGCGATGTAGTCCCTTCTTCCGGTTTCTCCAGTTTGCGGTGTCGGTCTTTACTGCAGCTCTCGCTTTCTCTTCTTCCTGCAGCTCCTGACTTGAGGCTGGAGTGTAACGTCGACCTCCTCTTCCTTCTGGACGGCTCGTCCTCCTCCTCCCTGGAAACCTTCATGCAGCACAAGTCCTTTGTGAAGCGCTTCCTCCAGGCCGCTCTGTCCGATGACGCCCCGGTCAATGTGGGGGTCGCGCAGTACAGTGACCGGGTGCAGATGGAGGTGAAGATCGGCGAGTACGAGAACACGGGGCAGCTGCTCAGATACGTGGACGGCATGCGGTTCCTGGGCGGCAGCATCTACACGGGTAAAGCCCTGAAATACGTCACCCAGCACGGCTACAAGAGCGCCCCGACCTTCTCCGACATTCGTGATGACCTCCCGCGGGTCCTCGTCTTACTGACTGGATCCACATCCCTGGACTCCGTGACGCAACCAGCCCAGTATGCCCGCGACCACGAAGTGTTCATTATCGGGGTGGCCGGTGACGCCACCAAAGAAGAGATGACAGAGATCGTAGTGGAGCCCCAAAATGTGATCACGTACTCCAACCCCCAGCAGCTCTTCACCCAGCTGCCCCAGCTCCAGAAGAGGATCTGCAGCGTCGACATCCAAGGTCAGACACAATGTTACGTTAGGTGGTGCGAGCATGGATACTTCAATTGATCAGAATATAGTTGTGGTCATCAGTGTCCTCCTGGGTGTGGTCATCGTTGGCCCTCCTGGGTGTGGTTATCGTTGGCCCTCCTGGGTGTGGTCATCGTTGGCCCTCCTGGGTGTGGTCATCGTTGTCCCTCCTGGGTGTGGTCATCGTTGGCCCTCCTGGGTGTGGTCATTGTTGGCCCACCTGGGTGTGGTCATTGTTGGCCCACCTGGGTGTGGTCATTGTTGGCCCACCTGGGTGTGGTCATTGTTGGCCCACCTGGGTGTGGTCATTGTTGGCCCTCCTGGGTGTGGTCATTGTTGGCCCTCCTGGGTGTGGTCATTGTTGGCCCTCCTGGGTGTGGTCATTGTTGGCCCCCCTGGGTGTGGTCATTGTTGGCCCTCCTGGGTGTGGTCATTGTTGGCCCTCCAGGGTGTGGTCATTGTTGGCCCACCTGGGTGTGGTCATTGTTGGCCCACCTGGGTGTGGTCATTGTTGGCCCTCCTGGGTGTGGTCATTGTTGGCCCTCCTGGGTGTGGTCATTGTTGGCCCTCCTGGGTGTGGTCATTGTTGGCCCTCCTAGGTGTGGTCATTGTTGGCCCTCCGGCGTGTGGTCATTGTTGGCCCTCCGGCGTGTGGTCATTGTTGGCCCTCCGGCGTGTGGTCATTGTTGGCCCTCCGGCGTGTGGTCATTGTTGGCCCTCCGGCGTGTGGTCATTGTTGGCCCTCCGGCGTGTGGTCATCGTTGGCCCTCCGGCGTGTGGTCATCGCTGGCCCTCCGGCGTGTGGTCATTGTTGGCCCTCCGGCGTGTGGTCATCGCTGGCCCTCCGGCGTGTGGTCATCGCTGGCCCTCCAGCGTGTGGTCATCGCTGGCCCTCCTGCGTGTGGTCATCGCTGGCCCTCCTGGGTGTGGTCATTGTTGGCCCTCCTGGGTGTGGTTGGTCATTGTTGGCCCTCCTGGGTGTGGTTGGTCATTGTTGGCCCTCCTGGGTGTGGTCATTGTTGGCCCTCCTGGGTGTGGTCATTGTTGGCCCTCCTGGGTGTGGTCATCGCTGGCCCTCCGGCGTGTGGTCATCGCTGGCCCTCCGGTGTGTGGTCATCATTTTTTTTTTTTTTTTTTTTTTTCCTGCAGGGTGTCAGGCGCAGCCCCTGGACCTGGTTTTCGTGGTGGACGCCTCCTCCAGTGTAGGCCCAGAGAACTTTTCCCAGATCTTGACCTTTCTGACGATGGCATCGCTGCAGTTTGATGTTAACCGCGATGTCACACAGGTGGCTGTGGTCACATACGGCGCTCAGCCGGTCACCGTCTTTGGACTGGACATCCACGAGACGAGCTCCAGCCTCCTCCATGCCATTAATCAGGTGAAGTACCAGGGAGGTCCACCGTCCACCGGAGGCGCTCTCCTCCACATCTACAATGAGGTGATGACCGTCCAGAAAGGGGCACGTCCAGGGGTGAAGAAGGCGGTGGTGCTGGTCACTGATGGCCGAGGCTCGGAGGAAGCCGCCATCCCGGCCCAGAAACTGCGGGATATCGGGATCTCTGTCTTCACCGTCGGAATTGGTAGAATCCACAGAAACTTACTGGTGCGCATCGCGGGGTCCGAGCGGTTCCTCACCCACATCCCGTCCTACGACGTCCTCAGCCAGTACCAGGACGACATCGTGCAGAGGGTGTGCGAGGGTGAGAGCGGCACTGATACTGGGGAGTCCGGGGAGCGGCACCCGGGGGGCCCAAAGATAGGGGGCCGAGGTATGATAGAGATCCATGTAATGTAGAGTGGAGGAGATTACTCCGCTAAGAAACCCCCCATTCTCTTGAGACCTTGTCCTACTGAGCTGTGTATCTAATCCTATCCTGTGTGATACTGTCTGCTGAGCTGTGTATCTATTCCTATCCTGTGTGATACTGTCTGCTGAGCGGTGTATCTAATCCTCTCCTGTGTGATACTGTCTGCTGAGCCGTGTATCTATTCCTCTCCTGTGATACTGTCTGCTGAGCTGTGTATCTAATCCTATCCTGTGTGATACTGTCTGCTGAGCTGTGTATCTAGTCCTGTGTGATACTGTCTGCTGAGCCGTGTATCTAATCCTCTCCTGTGTGATACTGTCTGCTGAGCTGTGTATATAATCCTATCCTCTGATACTGTCTGCTGAGCTGTGTATCTAATCCTATCCTGTGTGATACTGTCTGCTGAGCCGTGTATCTAATCCTCTCCTGTGTGATACTGTCTGCTGAGCTGTGCATCTAATCCTCTCCTGTGTGATACTGTCTGCTGAGCCGTGTATCTAATCCTATCCTGTGTGATACTGTCTGCTGAGCTGTGTATCTAATCCTCTCCTGTGTGATACTGTCTGCTGAGCTGTGTATCTGATGCTAGTCTGTGTGATACTGTCTGCTGAGCCATGTATCTAATCCTCTCCTGTGTGATACTGTCTGCTGAGCTGTGTATCTGATGCTAGTCTGTGTGATACTGTCTGCTGAGCCATGTATCTAATCCTCTCCTGTGTGATACTGTCTGCTGGGCCATGTATCTAATCCTCTCCTGTGTGATACTGTCTGCTGAGCCATGTATCTAATCCTCCCCTGTGTGATACTGTCTGCTGAGCCATGTATCTAATCCTCTCCTGTGTGATACTGTCTGCTGAGCCATGTATCTAATCCTCTCCTGTGTGATACTGTCTGCTGAGCCATGTATCTAATCCTCTCCTGTGTGATACTGTCTGCTGAGCTGTGTATCTAATCCTCTCCTGTGTGATACTGTCTGCTGAGCCATGTATCTAATCCTCTCCTGTGTGATACTGTCTGCTGAGCTGTGTATCTAATCCTCTCCTGTGTGATACTGTCTGCTGAGCTGTGTATCTAATCCTCTCCTGTGTGATACTGTCTGCTGAGCCATGTATCTAATCCTCTCCTGTGTGATACTGTCTGCTGAGCCATGTATCTAATCCTCCCCTGTGTGATACTGTCTGCTGAGCCATGTATCTAATCCTCTCCTGTGTGATACTGTCTGCTGAGCCATGTATCTAATCCTCTCCTGTGTGATACTGTCTGCTGAGCCGTGTATCTAATCCTCTCCTGTGTGATACTGTCTGCTGAGCTGTGTATCTAATCCTCTCCTGTGTGATACTGTCTGCTGAGCTGTGTATCTAATCCTCTCCTGTGTGATACTGTCTGCTGAGCTGTGTATCTAATCCTCTCCTGTGTGATACTGTCTGCTGAGCCATGTATCTAATCCTCTCCTGTGTGATACTGTCTGCTGAGCCATGTATCTAATCCTCTCCTGTGTGATACTGTCTGCTGAGCTGTGTATCTAATGCTCTCCTGTGTGATACTGTCTGCTGAGCTGTGTATCTAATCCTCTCCTGTGTGATACTGTCTGCTGAGCCGTGTATCTAATCCTCTCCTGTGTGATACTGTCTGCTGAGCCATGTATCTAATCCTATCCTGTGTGATACTGTCTGCTGAGCTGTGTATCTAATTGTATATTGTGTGATACCTTCCTGGAGAAGCTCGTGTTATACCATCCATATTTTTCTGGAGTTTTCTCATATTTCAGGGGTCTCCTCATATTTGGGGGGTCTATTTGTGGGGTTCTTACATTTCGGGGTTCTCATATTGGGGGAGTCTTCTCACATTTGGGGGATCTCCTCACAATTAGGGGGGGCCTCCTAACATTTGGGGGTCTCACATTTTGGGGGTCTGCTCATAGTAGGTGGTTCTCACATTTGGGGGGTCTCCTCACATTTGAGGGGTCTTCTCATATTTGTGGGGTTCACCTATTTTGGGGTTCTCATATTGTGGGGTCTCCTCACATTTCGGGGGTCTCCTCACATTTGGGAGGTCTCCACATATTTCGGGGAGTCTCTTCACATTTGGAGTCCACCTCTGGGGGTCTTTATGATTTAACCCTTTTCTCCCGGTTACATTTTGTATTTTCAGAGGCGAAGAATCAGGTGAGCCTGTGTTTGCCGAACCCCTGTATGAACGGCGGGGTCTGCGTCCTGCGATTCGGCAGCTACCGCTGTGAGTGCGACGGCTGGGAGGGGCCGCACTGCGACACCCGTGAGTACCGCCACCTCTAACCCTATGCTGGGGGCTGTTATCAGTTTGCTCAGTGTTCACCCCCTCGGTATAGGGAGTGATATTGCGTCTCCTCAGGCGCTCGCGCTGGGTTCTGTCTTGTAAGGATGTTTCCTCTCGTGCAGGAATCCTCCGAGGAGACGTCCATTGGCCGCTGGGATTACAAAGCAAAACCCGGCGACAGCGGCACTCGTCTGCGTCACAGCGCCGGACTCAGGCGCTATCCGGCGGGAAATCCTCGCTGCGAGCGCCATAATCACAGTGTACAGAGCGGAGCCGACAATCACCGACAACAGAGGCGGCTTTACAGCAGCTGACAGACACTGAGCGCTCGGAGGACCACTGACTGCTGTAATGCTGCTGAGCGAGCACCAGAGGGCGGCAGAGCACAGCCTGATGACACATTGTAACCACTGAACTCTTCCCATCTGGAATCCGATAATCCAGAAAGTCTGATAATCCGGCACAGAACTGCAGCACAGTGCGGAGACTCACAGGACGGAAAAACTCTGATGAGGAAACCCAGCGGGAGCCGCACAGGGGGGACTGTGGGAGCCAAATGGGGGGGGGGGCGGTGGGAGGCGGATGGGGGCGGGCGGTGGGAGTCGGACGGGGGGGGGCACGGTGGGAGGCGGACGGGGGGGGCACGGTGGGAGGCGGACAGGGGGGGGGACGGCGGGAGGCGGACGGGGGGGGACGGCGGGAGGCGGACGGGGGGGGGGCGGCGGGAGCCGGACGGGGGGGGGGCGGCGGGAGCCGGACGGGGGGGGGGCGGCGGGAGCCGGACGGGGGGGGGCGGCGGGAGCCGGACAGGGGGGGCGGCGGGAGCCGAACAGGGGAGGCGGCGGGAGCCAGATGTTCAGGCGTATTGGTCATCAACCTTGAATTTGCTTCTATCTTTTTTAATGGTTGAGAAAATGCGACTTCACAGGTGACAACCAATATGGCTGCATGATACAAAAATGTTATGAATCTAACATTCAGAGCTGTATTCAGAATTCTGCTGAGAAATGACAAATACTCTGACCCCACAGCATCAACACATCGTCCAATATGCAGTACAGTGCAAGCAATGAACCAGCAGGGGCAGCAGTGAAGTGTGAACCAGAGCTGACAGGAAATCAGCTGAAATGTGATTGCAGCTCTGGAGGTGATTAAAAAAAAGTCTTAATCCAACAGCAAAATAGTGAATACAGCTCTGGATGTGAGTAGAGTATGAGACATGATTGACCAGGACTTCAGCTATGTGTGTGATGTGAGCCAGACATGGATGTTCTCTGCAGGGTATAATATTACAGCAGAATTAGAAGGTGAGTAAAGTACAAGGTTTGAGGAGATTGTGATGGCAGCTCTGGGTGTAAATGGAGGCTAAGATATTGACTATAATGCGATGTAACAGCAGAATAGTGACTGCAGCTCTGGAGGAGACTGGAGGATAAGACCCAATGTAACAGCAGAATAGTGAGTGCAGCTCTGGAGGTGACTGGAGGACAATATACAATGTAGTAGCAGCTCTGGAAGATATGACCTGATATACTCCAGTCACCTCCAGAGCTGCAGTCACGATTCTGTTGATCTGATACTTGTACCTGTCATCAGTAATCAGAAGCTGCGGACAATTTCCGACGTATCACCCCCCCCCTCCTTCGTATTCTGTCGTCCTGGCAGCTCCGGTGTGGACGCTTCTCGTGTCATGATATTTATTATTCTGGATGTGACGTTTCTTCTATAAAGAATAATCCAATCACAAAACAGTGAGGATCCGATCAGACGACGGCCGGATGTGCTCAGACGCTGCGGTGTACAGAAGTGGTGCGGATTATATATATACTGGGCCGTATTCACCATTTTCTGCCTTTCCCTCCAGTTTTATATTTATGTGAATAAAGTATATTTCCACTTTTATCGTTTCTCACTTTTTTTTTGTATTTAGTCTCAATGACATTACTTTCTCCATTCACAACCAGAGCTGCATTCAAACTTCCACTGCTTACCTTGGAAACACTGATTCAGCCACAGCTCTCATGTAATGAGAAACCATCAGAACAGTGACTGCAGCTCTGGAGGATAAGACACAATGTAACAGCAGAATAGTGACTGCTGCTCTGGAGGTGACCAGAGGATAAGATAAGATCTAATGGCAGAATACGGTAGTGACTGCAGCTCTGGAGGTGACTGGAGGATAAGACATGATGTAACAGCAGAATAGTGAGTGCAGGTCTGGAGGTGACTGAAGGATAAGACACTATGTAACACCAGAATATTGACTGCAGCTCTGGAGGTGACCAGAGGATAAGATAAGCTCTAATAGCAGAATTCGGTAGTGACTGCAGCTCTGGAGATGACTGGAGGATAAGACACGATGTAACAGTAGAATAGTGACTGCAGCTCTGGAGGTGACTGGAGGATAAGACACGATGTAACAGTAGAATAGTGAGTGCAGCTCTGGAGGTGACTGGAGGATAAGATAAGATCTAATAGCAGAATACGGTAGTGACTGCAGCTCTGGAGGGGACTGGAGGATAAGATAAGATCTAATAGCAGAATATGGTAGTGACTGCAGCTCTGGAGGTGACTGGAGGATAAGACACTATGTAACAGTAGAATAGTGACTGCAGCTCTGGAGGTGACTGGAGGATAAGACACTATGTAACAGTAGAATAGTGACTGCAGCTCTGGAGGTGACTGGAGGATAAGACACTATGTAACAGTAGAATAGTGACTGCAGCTCTGGAGGTGACCAGAGGATAAGATAAGATCTAATAGCAGAATACGGTAGTGACTGCAGCTCTGGAGGATAAGACACGATGTAACAGCAGAATAGTGACTGCAGCTCTGGAGGTGACTGAAGGATAAGACCCGATATACAAATGTGGTCAAAATAGTTGGCACCCCTCTTCCCTCGTTTAATGAAGGAAAACCCCACAATGTTCACAGAAATAACTTGAATCTGACAAAAGTAATAAAAAATCTGTGAAAATGATCAGATGAAGGTCGGCCATTGCTGCTTTTCTGCTTCCACTCATGACACAGTCCTGGACAGAAATCAATTTATTAATCTTTCTCTTTCCCTCCCGTATTTTGGCGACTCCTCAAGAGTAAACTGCTCCTTGTCTCTGGTCTTTGTCGCCTTTTCCAAACATTTCAGCTCTTTCCAAAGATGCTCAATAGGATTTAGGTCCGGGCTCCTAGAAGCCACTTCAGAATAGTCCAATGTTTTCCTCTTAGCCATTCTTGGGTGTTTTTCGCTGTGTTTTGGGTCATAGACCCATGACCTGTGACTGAGCCCATGCTTTCTGACACTGGGACGCCATTGCTCTCTAGAATCTCTTGATAGTCTTGAGATTTTATTGTACCCTGCACAGATTCAAGACCCCCTGTGCCACATGCAGAAAGCAGCCCCAGAACATAACAGAGCCTCCACCATGTTTCACAGTAGGGACAGTGTTCATTTCTTGATATGCTTCATTTTTCCGTCTGTGAACATAGCGCTGATGTGCCTTGCCAAAAAGTTCCATTTTTGTCTCATTTGTCCATAGGACATTTTCCCAGGAGCTTTGTGGCTTTTCCTCATGTAGTTTGGCTACTTCCAGTCTGGCTTTTTTACGATTTTTTTTTTCCTTCAACAATGGTGTCCTCCTTGGTCGTCTTCCATGAAGTCCACTTTGGCTCAAACAACGACGGATGTTGTGATTTGACACTGATGTTCCTTGAGCTTGAAGTTCACTGTTAATCTCTTTAGAAGGTTTTCTGGCTCTTTTGTAACCATTCGTATTATCCGTCTTTGATTTGTCATCAGTTTTCCTCCTGCGGCTACGTCCAGGGAGGTTGGCTACAGTCCCATGGATCTTACATTTTTGTATAATATGTGCAACTGTAGTCACAGGAACATCAAGCTGCTGGAGATGGTCCTATAACCTTTACCTTTAACATGCTTGTCTATAATTTTCTATCTAATCTCCTGAGACAACTCTTTCCTTCGCTTCCTCTGGTCCATGTTGAGTGTGGTGCACACCATGTCACCAAACAGCACAGTGAGTATCTGTAGCCCTATATACAGGCCACTGACTGATTACAGGATTGTACACACCTGTGATGCTAATTAGTGGACGCACCTTGATGTAACATGTCCCTTTTGTCACATTATTTCTTTGTCGCTCCATTGGGAGACCCAGACAATTGGGTGTATAGGCTATGCCTCCGGAGGCCGCACAAAGTATTACACTTAAAAGTGTTAAGCCCCTCCCCTTCTGCCTATACACCCCCCGTGCTCCCACGGGCTCCTCAGTTTTTTGCTTTGTGCGAAGGAGGAGGGGTGCCAAAACACAGGCTTATTATGCTGCCTGCGCCGCATGTACGACCCCGCTACCGGCAGGATCCACTGACCCTCATTGTGTGCACTGTTCGGCCCCTGTGGCACTTACTCAGCCGGAGCCTCTGCTAAGAGGGGCCCAGGGGGAGCCACCTGCTAACACTGTTCAGGTGACGGGGACGGAGTTTGCAAAACTCTCTGAGACTATGGCTAAGATACTAGAAGCCTTGCAGTCCAGGCCGGTATCTCAGCACAGGGACTCTGTTGAATCTTTGTTCCCTGGCCCACCTCAGCTGGACCAACAATGTCCTCCCGGGGTATCTCATGGATCCCAAGCTGAGGGTTCTGACATGGTCACGACGGACGCGAGTCTGTCAGGGTGGGGAGCGGTTTTTCTCCACCACAGGGCTCAGGGTACGTGGACTCAGCAGGAGTCCACCCTTCAGATCCATGTTCTGGAAATACGGGCAGTGTATCTTGCCCTGAAAGCGTTCCAGCAGTGGCTGGAGGGCAAGCAGATCAGAATTCAGTCGGACAACTCCACAGCGGTGGCTTACATCAACCACCAAGGCGGCACACGCAGTCGGCAAGCCTTCCAGGAAGTCCGGCGGATTCTGCTGTGGGTGGAAGCCACGGCCTCCACCATCTCTGCAGTTCACATCCCAGGCGTGGAAAACTGGGAAGCGGATTATCTCAGTCGCCAGGGCATGGACGCAGGGGAATGGTCCCTTCACCCGGACGTGTTTCAGGAGATCTGTTGCCGCTGGGGGGTGCCGGACGTCGACCTCATGGCGTCCCGGCACAACAACAAGGTAGCGACGTTCATGGCACGGTCTCAAGATCCCAGAGCTCTGGCGGCAGACGCCTTAGTTCAGGATTGGTCGCAGTTTCAGCTCCCTTATGTGTTTCCTCCGCTGGCTCTGTTGCCCAGAGTGTTACGCAAGATCAGGGCCGACTGCCGCCGCGCCATCCTCGTCGCTCCAGACTGGCCGAGGCGGTCGTGGTACCCGGATCTGTGGCATCTCACGGTCGGCCAACCGTGGGCACTACCAGACCGACCAGACTTGCTATCTCAAGGGCCGTTTTTCCATCTGAATTCTGCGGCCCTCAACCTGACTGTGTGGCCATTGAGTCCTGGATCCTAGCGTCTTCAGGGTTATCCCAAGACGTCATTGCCACTATGAGACAGGCTAGGAAGCCCACGTCCGCCAAGATCTACCACAGGACGTGGAAAATATTCCTGTCGTGGTGCTCTGCTCAGGGTATTTCTCCCTGGCCTTTTGCCTTGCCCACTTTTCTGTCCTTCCTTCAATCTGGACTGGAAAAGGGTTTGTCGCTCGGCTCCCTTAAGGGACAAGTCTCAGCGCTCTCTGTGTTTTTCCAGAAGCGCCTAGCTAGACTTCCACAGGTACGCACGTTCCTGCAGGGGTTTGTCACATCGTCCCTCCTTACAAGCGGCCGTTAGAACCCTGGGATCTGAACAGGGTGCTGACGGTTCTTCAGAAACCACCATTCGAGCCAATGAGGGATATTTCTCTCTCACGACTTTCGCAGAAAGTGGTTTTCCTAGTAGCAGTCACTTCTCTTCGGAGAGTGTCTGAGCTAGCAGCGCTGTCATGCAAAGCCCCCTTCCTGGTGTTTCACCAGGACAAGGTGGTTCTGCGTCCGGTTCCGGATTTTCTCCCTAAGGTGGTATCCTCCTTTCATCTCAATCAGGATATCTCCTTACCTTCTTTTTGCCCTCATCCAATTCACCAATGTGAAAAGGATTTGCACTTGTTAGATCTGGTGAGAGCACTCAGACTCTACATTTCTCGTACGGCACCCCTGCGCCGCTCGGATGCTCTCTTTGTCCTTGTTGCTGGCCAGCGTAAAGGGTCACAGGCTTCCAAATCAACCCTGGCTCGGTGGATCAAGGAACCAATTCTCGAAGCCTACCGTTCGGCTGGGCTTCCGGTTCCCTCAGGGCTGAAGGCCCATTCTACCAGAGCCGTGGGAGCGTCCTGGGCTTTGAGGCACCAGGCTACGGCTCAGCAGGTGTGTCAGGCGGCTACCTGGTCGAGCCTGCACACTTTCACGAAACACTATCAGGTGCATACCTATGCTTCGGCAGATGCCAGCCTAGGTAGACGAGTCCTTCAGGCGGCGGTTGCCCACCTGTAGGAAGAGGCCGTTTTACGGCTCTCTTACGAGGTATTATTTTACCCACCCAGGGATTGCTTTTGGACGTCCCAATTGTCTGGGTCTCCCAATGGAGCGACAAAGAAGAAGGGAATTTTGTTTACTTACCGTAAATTCCTTTTCTTCTAGCTCCAATTGGGAGACCCAGCACCCGCCCTGTTTTTTTGTGTACACATGTTGTTCATGTTGAATGGTTTCAGTTCTCCGATATTCCTTCGGATTGAAGTTACTTTAAACCAGTCTATAATTCTTTTTCCTCCTTCTTGCTTTTGCACCAAAACTGAGGAGCCCGTGGGAGCACGGGGGGTGTATAGGCAGAAGGGGAGGGGCTTAACACTTTTAAGTGTAATACTTTGTGCGGCCTCCGGAGGCATAGCCTATACACCCCAATTGTCTGGGTCTCCCAATTAGAGCTAGAAGAAAAGGAATTTACGGTAAGTAAACAAAATTCCCTTCTTTCAGGGGCGTCATCATTTCCATCCAGGCCTGTGTCATGAGTGGAAGCAGAAAAGCAGCAATGTCTGACGTCCTCTGTTCATTTTCATAGATTTATTTATTACTTTTGTCAGATTCACGTTATTTCTGTGACCATTGGGGTTTTTTTCTTTCATTAAATGAGGGACGAGGGGAACAAACAATTTTGATCATGTGTGTATGTACACAGTGACTGCACCAGCAGAATAGTGAGTGCAGCTCTGGAGTATAATGCAGAAGGTAACTCAGGATCAGTAATGTATGTACACAGTGACTGCACCAGCAGAATAGTGAGTGCAGCTCTGGAGTATAATACAGGAGGTAACTCAGGATCAGTAATGAATGTACACAGTGACTGCACCAGCAGAATAGTGAGTGCAGCTCTGGAGTATAATACAGGAGGTAACTCAGGATCAGTAATGTAATGAATGTACACAGTGACTGCACCAGCAGAATAGTGACTGCAGCTTTAGAAGTGACTGGATGGTAAGACATGATGTAACAGCAGAATAGTGAGTGCAGCTCTGGAGGTGAGTGGAGTATAACAGTTGCTCGTTCGTAGTAAATCCAGCGTATTCAATTTACATTTAATAATCTTATAAAATACATTTTATGTTGGCGGCTTCCCTGGGGTTTGTTTTCCGCTGTCCTCGCTCTGAGTATATAGTGGAGGCTGACGCGTTTCACACCACATCGCGTACAACGTCCCGGTGTGAATCGCGCTCTCTCACGTCCTTATGGCGTCTCCTCTGTAACTTTCTCTTTTTTTGCGATGAGATCAGCGTTTCCGGATGTGACGTTTCGCCGCTCCTCGCAGTCACGTCTGCGGCTCGGAGTTCACTTCCCTCCTCGTCTCTTTACGGTTCTTTCACAGAATCAGATTTATTAAATATTCCCAATCTATCACCACAGACGAGTCCTAGAAGCGCTGCGGGATTCATGGGCCCTGGAGATTGTGGGGCCACGCGGAGATACTGCAGGACGGGCCGAGAATGCCACCTGGTGGGCAGCCAGAGTATTGTCATGTGCAACACAAGAAGTGGTGGTCCCTGTAAGATGTAGGGTCTTCTGTCAGATTCTGGACCCTGTTGATGTGGAATCGACAGAGTCGGGCTCCATAAACGTAGGACGCTGGGTTTGGGGCTCCACAGACACAGATGTAGGGTCATCCATGTTGGACTCTGCACCACATGGATGTAGGGTCACCAGCGTTGGCCTCCGGGCCCCATAAATGTAGGATGTCAGGCTCTGGGTCTTACAGATGAAGCGTCACCGGTGTCAGGCTCTGGGTCCTCTGGGTATATGATCAACAGTGTCGGGTCGTGGGTAATGTGGATGTAGAGTCACCAGGCTCAGGCTCTGGGTCCTGTGGCTCTAGGGTCACCGGTGTCGGGCCACGGTTCTGCAAATGTCGGGTCACCAGTTTCGGGCCACGGTCTCTGTGGATGTAGGGTCACCGGTGGCGGACCCCGTGGATGGAGGGTGTCGGGCTCTGGATCCTGCAGATGAAGGGTGTCGGGCTCTGTGGATGTAGGGTCACCGGTGTCGGGCCCTGTGGGTGGATGGTGACGGGCTGTGGCTCCTGCAGATTTAGGATCACCAGCAGCGGACCTTGTGGATGGAGGGTGTCGGGCTCCGGATCCTGCAGATGGAGGGTGTCTGGCTCTGTGGATGTAGGGTCACCAGCAGCTGACCCTGTGGGTGGATGGTGGCGGGCTCTGGATCCTGCAGATTTAGGGTCACCAGCAGTGGATCCTGCAGATGGAGGGTGTCGGGCTCCGGATCCTGCAGATGGAGGGTGTCGGGCTCCGGATCCTGCAGATGGAGGGTGGCGGGCTCTGGATCCTGCAGATGGAGGGTGTCGGGCTCCGGATCCTGCAGATGGAGGGTGGCGGGCTCTGGATCCTGCAGATTTAGGGTCACCAGCAGCGGACCTTCTGGATGAAGGGTGTCGGGCTCTGGATCCTGCAGATGGAGGGTGTCGGGATCTGGATCCTGCAGATGGAGGGTCACCAGCAGGGGATCCTGCAGATGGAGGGTGTCGGGCTCCGGATCCTGCAGATGGAGGGTGTCGGGCTCCGGATCCTGCAGATGGAGGGTGTCGGGCTCCGGATCCTGCAGATGGAGGGTGTCGGGCTCTGGATCCTGCAGATGGAGGGTGTCGGGCTCCGGATCCTGCAGATGGAGGGTGTTGGGCTCCGGATCCTGCAGATGGAGGGTGTCGGGCTCCGGCCCCGCTGTTCTGCGGGGAGTAATATCCTGACCTCTGATAAATAACATGTTTCGGTCTCGTAGTCCTTGCAGGACGCCGGCGGTCGCTCTAGCTCGCTCCTTTCTTCTCCCATTCCTGAGAAAAAGAACAAACAAAAAATAAGATGAAGAAACCCTCATTCGTCGGCTCGTCTTTGAGGTGAGCGGTGACTTGTATATTAGGGAATTGCACTTTAAGCATTTGTCTATGACATGGCGCACGTCTGCCAGGGCGAGTCTTCTGCCGACTGTGGTGTTGCGACATTAACCATCATCACCTGCGTCGTGGCCGATTTAATGCCGCCGCCTTAGGCGCGGGCTCCGCTGTGACTCTGCGCCTTCCTAATACTCGGCGTAGCACTTAGGTGATACAGGGTATCCTCCGGACGGCGGAGGCAGCCGGAGAGTTAAAGGCAGGAGGCTGCAGCAGAGTCCGGGCCTCAGGGCGGGAAGAAACGAGTCAGAGGGAGCTGTGCTCATAGGAGCTGATCTGATGGCGGAAGCACATGAGGGAATTGCCGGACATGCGCCCCTCATCTCTCAGGAGGCTTTACCTTGGCTTTCTGCAGGACGGTGCCTTTCCCGGTGGTCATGATGGACAGGGGCCGGCTCTTCAGGGCGACCGCGGCGTTCACCGGCGAGGAGTCGAGAACGTGGGCCGCGCTGCTGCTCTTCACCTGAATACGGAGAAGACAAAGCGAGAAGGTGACGGAGGCGAAGCTCAGCGGGAGCGGCGGCCGGGGCTATACGTCTGCTAGAATTCTATGTATCAAATGTTGTATATCTCTGGCGCCTCTTTCCCTTCTGCAGTTTTCCTACTTTTCCGCCCCCGCGCAGAACTCATGGGTCTCGCTGCCACCGCCGCCGTCCTCGCAAGGTGACACCAACTTACTACAAGGAGCGAGTACACAGAAGACGCGGAGCGCGCGGACCCAGAGCGGAGCGCACGGACTCAGAGCGGAGTGTCCTGCTACAATGTAACAAGCCTTAACCCTGTGTGAGCAGGACCGGGTCAGTGCCCCACATAATGACAGCAAGCAAAGACATCATCGGTGCCGGACACGTACGCTGGAGGGGCTGTCGAGGTGGGCCGGCTCCACCGCCGTCCCCAGGGTCACCGGCCCCAGCTCGGCCTTCCTCAGGTTCTCCTTCACGTCCACGATCTGCAGCTCCAGGTCCACGCGCTGGTTCTCCCGCAGTTTACACTCCTCGTCTTTACTCTTCAGGTTTTCTTCCAGGACAGGAAGACGACTCTTATCTGAGAAAAGAGTGAGCGTGAGCTCAATACGACGGGAAAACCCCGCACCTGCTGTGTGTAAGTACCGCCGTATGATTGTAGTATATAGGTACGCATGTCGCTGTATCCACACAGTGCAAAAGAACAAGGAGGTGTGTAGACACAGTACATGGATGCTCACGCCAACTTATCGGCGCGGTATTCGGGTGTGTGCCATCTTATCGGCGTGGTATTAGAATGTGCGCCATCTTATCAGCGCAGTATTCGGGAGTGTGCCATCTTATCGGCGCGGTATTCGGGTGTGTGCCATCTTATCGGCGCGGTATTCAGGTGTGTGCCATCTTATCGGCGCAGTATTCGGGAGTGTGCCATCTTATCGGCGTGGTATTCGGGTGTGTGCCATCTTATCGGCGCGGTATTCAGGTGTGTGCCATCTTATCGGCGCAGTATTCGGGAGTGTGCCATCTTATCGGCGTGGTATTAGAATGTGCGCCATCTTATCGGCGTGGTATTCGGGAGTGTGCCATCTTATCGGCGCAGTATTCGGCAGTGTGCCATCTTATCGGCGCGGTATTCGGGAGTGTGCCGTCTTATCTGCGCGGTATTCGGGAGTGTGCCATCTTATCGGCGCGGTATTCGGGTGTGTGCCATCTTATCGGCGCAGTATTCGGGAGTGTGCCGTCTTATCTGCGCGGTATTCAGGAGTGTGCCATCTTATCGGCGCGGTATTCGGGTGTGTGCCATCTTATCGGCGCAGTATTCGGGAGTGTGCCATCTTATCGGCGCGGTATTCGGGTGTGTGCCATCTTATCGGCGCAGTATTCGGGAGTGTGCCATCTTATCGGTGCGGTATTCGGGTGTGTGTCATCTTATCGGCGTGGTATTAGAATGTGCGCCATCTTATCAGCGCGGTATTCGGGTGTGCGCTGTCTTATCTGCGCGGTATTCAGGAGTGTGCCGTCTTATCTGCGTGGTATTCGGGAGTGTGCCGTCTTATCTGCGCGGTATTCGGGAGTGTGCCGTCTTATCTGCGCGGTATTCGGGAGTGTGCCGTCTTATCTGCGCGGTATTCGGGAGTGTGCCGTCTTATCTGCGCGGTATTCGGGAGTGTGCCGTCTTATCAGCGCGGTATTCGGGAGTGTGCCGTCTTATCAGCGCGGTATTCGGGAGTGTGCCGGCTTATCTGCGCGGTATTCGGGAGTGTGCCGGCTTATCTGCGCGGTATTCGGGAGTGTGCCGGCTTATCTGCGCGGTATTCGGGAGTGTGCCGGCTTATCTGCGCGGTATTCGGGAGTGTGCCGGCTTATCTGCGCGGTATTCGGGAGTGTGCCGGCTTATCTGCGCGGTATTCGGGAGTGTGCCGGCTTATCTGCGCGGTATTCGGGAGTGTGCCGGCTTATCGGTGCGGTATTCGGGAGTGTGCCGGCTTATCGGTGCGGTATTCGGGAGTGTGCCGGCTTATCGGTGCGGTATTCGGGAGTGTGCCGGCTTATCGGCGCGGTATTCGGGAGTGTGCCGGCTTATCGGTGCGGTATTCAGGTGTGCGCTGTCTTGTCGGTGCGGTTTTCGGTGTGATTTGCGGGCCATGTTCGGCCTCTACCTGTGCAGGCGGCCATGCTTTCCTTCAGCTCCCGCCTGTCCTTGCGGAGCTGCGCCAGCTGCACCCGCAGCTCCTCGCGCTCTTTCTCCAGCTTCTCCTTCACCTCTGTGAATTTTCTGGCCTCGGCCTCGGTGCGGTTCTTCCCCAGTTTGGTTTCAATGGCTGAAAGAGAAGGTAGAATAAATCCACAGTGGTGCGGACGACGGCGCTCACACTATGAAGCTGCCCTTAAAGGGCCGGCGCTGCCTTCTGTACAACTTTCTAAGGAACTTTATATATGAATTCTTCTTCATGTGGTCTCTGAATGTGAAGAATCCTCCGTTTACCCCCATCCACGGACAATAACGCTCCATACGTGACCAGACAGGTCGTCTCATCAGCGCGGCGCCCAGTATAGGGGACACACGGGGGAAGGTCTGCATCGTCCTCAGCGCTCAGTATAGGGGACACACGGGGGACGGTCTGATCGCCCGCAGCGCTCAGTATAGGGGACACACGGGGAAGGTCTGCATCGTCCGCAGCGCTCAGTATAGGGGACACACGGGGGAAGGTCTGCATCGTCCGCAGCGCTCAGTATAGGGGACACACGGGGGACGGTCTGATCGTTCGCAGCGCTCAGTATAGGGGACACACGGGGGACGGTCTGCATCGTCCGCAGCGCTCAGTATAGGGGACACACGGGGGAAGGTCTGCATCGTCCGCAGCGCTCAGTATAGGGGACACACGGGGGAAGGTCTGATTGCCCGCAGAGCTCAGTATAGGGAACACACGGGGAAGGTCTGATCGTTCGCAGCGCTCAGTATAGGGGACACACGGGGGAAGGTCTGCATCGTCCGCAGCGCTCAGTATAGGGGACACACGGGGGAAGGTCTGATCGTCCGCAGTGCTCAGTATAGGGGACACACGGGGGAAGGTCTGCATCGTCCGCAGTGCTCAGTATAGGGGACACACGGGGAAGGTCTGCATCGTCCGCAGTGCTCAGTATAGGGGACACACGGGGGACGGTCTGATCGCCCGCAGCGCTCAGTATAGGGAACACACGGGGGAAGGTCTGATTGTTCGCAGCGCTCAGTATAGGGGACACACGGGGAAAGGTCTGATTGTCCGCAGCGCTCAGTATAGGGGACACACGGGGAAAGGTCTGATTGTCCGCAGCGCTCAGTATAGGGAACACACGGGGGACGGTCTGATCGTCCGCAGCGCTCAGTATAGGGGACACACGGGGGACGGTCTGATTGTCCGCAGCGCTCAGTATAGGGGACACATGGGGGACGGTCTGATCGTCCGCAGCGCTCAGTATAGGGGACACACCTGGGACGGTCTGATCGTTCGCAGCGCTCAGTATAGGGGACACACGGGGGAAGGTCTGCATCGTCCGCAGCGCTCAGTATAGGGGACACACGGGGGAAGGTCTGATTGCCCGCAGCGCTCAGTATAGGGAACACACGGGGGAAGGTCTGATCGTTCGCAGCGCTCAGTATAGGGGACACACGGGGGAAGGTCTGCATCGTCCGCAGCGCTCAGTATAGGGGACACACGGGGGAAGGTCTGATCGTCCGCAGTGCTCAGTATAGGGGACACACGGGGGAAGGTCTGCATCGTCCGCAGTGCTCAGTATAGGGGACACACGGGGAAGGTCTGCATCGTCCGCAGTGCTCAGTATAGGGGACACACGGGGAAGGTCTGCATCGTCCGCAGTGCTCAGTATAGGGGACACACGGGGGACGGTCTGATCGCCCGCAGCGCTCAGTATAGGGAACACACGGGGGAAGGTCTGATCGTTCGCAGCGCTCAGTATAGGGGACACACGGGGAAAGGTCTGATTGTCCGCAGCGCTCAGTATAGGGAACACACGGGGGACGGTCTGATCGTCCGCAGCGCTCAGTATAGGGGACACACGGGGGACGGTCTGATTGTCCGCAGCGCTCAGTATAGGGGACACATGGGGGACGGTCTGATTGTCCGCAGCGCTCAGTATAGGGGACACATGGGGGACGGTCTGATCGTCCGCAGCGCTCAGTATAGGGGACACACGGGGGACGGTCTGATTGTCCGCAGCGCTCAGTATAGGGGACACATGGGGGACGGTCTGATCGCCCGCAGCCGCCGCTCACCTGGACTGGACACTTTGTGCTTCTCCATCTTGCTCGTCCCTAGCAGCGGGCTGGACACGGCGCTGGGCTTCACCTGCAAATCCACAATCGCTTCTTCTGGACGATGGTTGAGGTCCTGTAAAATAAAACTATTTAAGAAAAAAAATCCAAATTCAGGAGTCAAAGGGTTAAGGGTAAGCAGCGAAACCAATGGGGAGAATACTACTGCTGCTCTGGTTCCGGGTTTTTCGTCTGCTGCGCCGCACTTAATGCGCCTCCGGCCTCCCTGTACCATCTGCACCTCCGGCCTCCCTGCACCTTCTGCGTCTCCAGCCTCCCTGCACCTTCCGCCCTGCACCGTCCACGCCTCTGGCCGCTCTGCACCGTCCGCGTCTCCGGCCTCCCTGCACCGTCCACGCTTCTGGCCACCCTGCACCGTCCGCGTCTCCGGCCTCCCTGCACCGTCCACGCCTCTGGCCGCCCTGCACCGTCCGCGTCTCCGGCCTCCCTGTACCATCTGCGTCTCCAGCCTCCCTGCACCTTCCACCCTGCACCGTCCGCGTCTCCGGCCTCCCTGCACCGTCCACGCCTCTGGCCGCCCTGCACCGTCCGCGTCTCTGGCCTCCCTGTACCATCTGCGTCTCCAGCCTCCCTGCACCTTCCACCCTGCACCGTCCACGTCTCCGGCCTCCCTGCACCTTCCGCCCTGCACCGTCCACGTCTCTGGCTGCCCTGCACCGCCCGCGTCTCCGGCCTCCCTGCACCTTCCGCCCTGCACCGTCCACGTCTCTGGTTGCCCTGCACCGCCCGCGTCTCCGGCCTCCCTGCACCTTCTGCCCTGCACCGTCCACGTCTCTGGCTGCCCTGCACCGCCCGCGTCTCCGGCCTCCCTGCACCTTCTGCCCTGCACCGTCCACGTCTCTGGCCTCCCTGTACCATCTACGTCTCCGGTCACCCTGTGCAGATTATCCCCAGTGTCAGATTGCCCCCCCCCATTATTTCCAGATACCAGTATAGTCATAGCGTCCCCTTCCAGGAACACCCACTGGGGCCACATTTATACAGGACAAGCCTTTATAGGTTGCAGTTTGATGGCTGCTGAAAACCTACAACTCCCAGCATGCAGCTGTGCACTCAGACTTTTAGCTTTACATCCACTGGTTATAGAGCATTGATCCACACCAGCGTCCACCGTTACCCACACACCAGCGTCCACCGTTACCCACACACCAGCGTACACCCGTTACCACACACCAGCGTACACCGTTACCCACACACCAGCGTACACCGTTACCCACACACCAGCGTACACCCGTTACCACACACCAGCGTACACCCGTTACCACACACCAGCGTACACCCGTTACCACACACCAGCGTACACCCGTTACCACACACCAGCGTACACCCGTTACCACACACCAGCGTACACCGTTACCCACACACCAGCGTACACCCGTTACCACACACCAGCGTACACCCGTTACCACACACCAGCGTACACCGTTACCCACACACCAGCGTACACCATTACCCACACACCAGCGTACACCATTACCCACACACCAGCGTACACCCGTTACCACACACCAGCGTACACCCGTTACCACACACCAGCGTACACCGTTACCCACACACCAGCGTACACCCGTTACCACACACCAGCGTACACCCGTTACCACACACCAGCGTACACCCGTTACCACACACCAGCGTACACCCGTTACCACACACCAGCGTACACCCGTTACCACACACCAGCGTACACCCGTTACCACACACCAGCGTACACCGTTATCCACACACCAGCGTACACCGTTACCCACACACCAGCGTACACCCGTTACCACACACCAGCGTACACCCGTTACCACACACCAGCGTACACCCGTTACCACACACCAGCGTACACCCGTTACCACACACCAGCGTACACCCGTTACCACACACCAGCGTACACCCGTTACCACACACCAGCGTACACCGTTATCCACACACCAGCGTACACCGTTACCCACACACCAGCGTACACCCGTTACCACACACCAGCGTACACCCGTTACCACACACCAGCGTACACCCGTTACCACACACCAGCGTACACCCGTTACCACACACCAGCGTACACCGTTACCCACACACCAGCGTACATCCGTTACCACACACCAGCGTACACCCGTTACCACACACCAGCGTACACCCGTTACCACACACCAGCGTACACCGTTACCCACACACCAGCGTACACCCGTTACCACACACCAGCGTACACCCGTTACCACACACCAGCGTACACCCGTTACCACACACCAGCGTACACCGTTACCCACACACCAGTATACACCCGTTACCACACACCAGCGTACACCCGTTACCACACACCAGCGTACACCCGTTACCACACACCAGCGTACACCCGTTACCACACACCAGCGTACACCCGTTACCACACACCAGCGTACACCCGTTACCACACACCAACGTACACCGTTACCCACACACCAGCGTACACCGTTACCACACACCAGCGTACACCGTTACCCACACACCAGCGTACACCCGTTACCACACACCAGCGTACACCCGTTACCACACACCAGCGTACACCCGTTACCACACACCAGCGTACACCCGTTACCACACACCAGCGTACACCCGTTACCACACACCAGCGTACACCGTTACCACACACCAGCGTCCACCGTTACCCACACACCAGCGTACACCCGTTACCACACACCAGTGTCCACCGTTACCACACACCAGCGTACACCCGTTACCACACACCAGCGTACACCCGTTACCACACACCAGCGTACACCCGTTACCACACACCAGCGTACACCCGTTACCCACACACCAGTATACACCCGTTACCACACACCAGCGTACACCCGTTACCACACACCAGCGTACACCCGTTACCACACACCAGCGTACACCGTTACCACACACCAGCGTCCACCGTTACCCACACACCAGCGTACACCCGTTACCACACACCAGTGTCCACCGTTACCACACACCAGCGTACACCCGTTACCACACACCAGCGTACACCCGTTACCACACACCAGCGTACACCGTTACCCACACACCAGTATACACCCGTTACCACACACCAGCGTACACCCGTTACCACACACCAGCGTACACCGTTACCCACACACCAGTATACACCCGTTACCACACACCAATATACATTAGAACGACACACCAATATATACTCGCACAGTGCCTTCAAAAATTATCAGGGAGATTAGATGGAGACGTCTGTGATCTCGGTGGATTTGGGTCTGGACTGTGCCTCGGCCGCTCACACACAGGACTATGCTCTGATCTGATCCCTTCATTGTGGCTCTGCAGGATGTTGAGGGTGGTTGTCCTCTGGAAGGTGATCCTATGCCCCGGTCTCATGTCTTCTGCAGACTCTATCAGGTTTCCTCCAGGATTGTCCTGTATTTAGCTCCATTCATCTTCCCATCACCTCTGACCGGCTTCCCTGCCCCTGCTGAAGAAAAGCCTCCCCAGGATGCGGCCTCCACCATGTGTGACGGTGGGGTGGGTGTTTTCAGAGTGAGGTGCAGTGTTAAATTTCCACCTCACATAGTGTTTTGCATTTTGGCCAGTTCTTTGGTCTCCTCTGACCAGAGCCCCTTCCTTCACATGTCATATAGGGACACAACGAGGATGACAAATATTTAACTTTAATATTTACAATATTGAGAGCACCCGGTGTCATTTCCTTCACACTTCACACTTCACACAGACTTGCACTTGGCTTTGTGTTGATATCACATAAAATACATGTAAGTTTCTGAGTATAACGTGAAAACATTCCCGGCAGGAATCGGTAGGGTCTCACCTCAGAGGCCGGACTCGCCGGTTCTGCTTCTCCGAGAGGCGCTGGCTCTGGTTCCTGCTCTATTTTGTTGGCCCTCTCAGGGGTGGGGGAGGGGATCGGGGTGCTCGGAGATTTCCCGGCTGATCTGTGCAGGAAGGATTTTGCAGGTAATAGATCCAGGTAGGCGTTCTCCTGCTCGGGCTGCAGCTCGGGTTTGGGATCTTCTTCCTGTAGCAAATGGAAATTGTGGTAAAGAAACGACACGTTGTATCACCTGCGGGCAGCTCCAGGCTCAGTGGTTATCACTGTATATAGGGCAGCTCCAGGCTCAGTGGTTAACACTGTATATAGGGCACCTCCACGCTCAGTGGTTAGCACTGTATATAGGGAAGCTCCAGGCTCAGTGGTTATCACTGTATATAGGGCAGCTCCAGGCTCAGTGGTTAGCACTGTATATAGGGAAGCTCCAGGCTCAGTGGTTAGCACTGTATATAGGGCAAGTCCAGGCTCAGTGGTTAGCACTATATATAGGGCAGCTCGAGACTCAGTGGTTAGCACTGTATATAGGGCAGCTCGAGGCTCAGTGGTTATCACTGTATATAGGGCAGCTCGAGGCTCAGTGGTTAGCACTATATAGGGCAGCTCGAGGCTCAGTGGTTAGCACTGTATATAGGGCAGCTCGAGGCTCAGTGGTTAGCACTGTATATAGGGCAGCTCGAGGCTCAGTGGTTAGCACTGTATATAGGGCAGCTCGAGGCTCAGTGGTTAGCACTGTATATAGGGCAGCTCGAGGCTCAGTGGTTAGCACTGTATATAGGGCAGCTCGAGGCTAAGTGGTTAGCACTGTATATAGGGCAGCTCGAGGCTCAGTGGTTAGCACTGTATATAGGGCAGCTCGAGGCTAAGTGGTTAGCACTGTATATAGGGCAGCTCGAGGCTCAGTGGTTAGCACTGTATATAGGGCAGCTCGAGGCTCAGTATTGTACTATATACAGTGGGGAAAATAAATATTTGATACACTACCGATTTCCCCCTACACAGAATGGAGCGGCTGTAATGTTTGTCGGTAACTTCACCTGTGACAGAAAAAAAAAAATCCAGAGAATCCCCTTGTAGGATTTATTAATAAATAATTTGCATTTTTTTTACATGAAATAAATATTTGATACAATAGAAAAACAGACATTAATATTTTGTAGAAACCTTTGTTTGCAGTTACAGAGGTCGGACGTTTCCTGTAGATCTTCACCAGGTTTCACACATTGCAGCCGGGATATCAGCGACTGCTCCATACAGATCTTCTCCAGATCTTTCAGGTCGCTCCTCCATACAGATCTTCTTACAGATCTTTCAGGTGACTCCTCCATACAGATCTTCTCCAGATCTTTCAGGTCACTCCTCCATACAGATCTTCTCCAGATCTTTCAGGTCGCTCCTCCATACAGATCTTCTTACAGATCTTTCAGGTGACTCCTCCATACAGATCTTCTCCAGATCTTTCAGGTTGCTCCTCCATACAGATCTTCTCCAGATCTTTCAGGTCGCTCCTCCATACAGATCTTCTCCAGATGGTTCAGGTTGCTCCTCCATACAGATCTTCTCCAGATCTTTCAGGTCGCTCCTCCATACAGATCTTCTCCAGATCTTTCAGGTCATTCCTCCATACAGATCTTCTCCAGATCTTTCAGGTCGCTCCTCCATACAGATCTTTCAGGTCGCTCCTCCATACAGATCTTCTCCAGATCTTTCAGGTCGCTCCTCCATACAGATCTTCTCCAGATCTTTCAGGTCTCTCCTCTATACAGATCTTCTCCAGATCTTTCAGGTCGCTTCTCCATACAGATCTTCTCCAGATCGTTCAGGTCACTCCTCCATACAGATCTTCTCCAGATCTTTCAGGTCGCTCCTCCATACAGATCTTCTCCAGATCTTTCAGGTCGCTCCTCCATACAGATCTTCTCCAGATCTTTCAGGTCATTCCTCCATACAGATCTTCTCCAGATCATTCAGGTCACTCCTCCATACAGATCTTCTCCAGATCTTTCAGATCACACCTCCATACAGATCTTCTCCAGATCATTCAGGTCACTCCTCCATACAGATCTTCTCCAGATCTTTCAGGTCGCTCCTCCATACAGATCTTCTCCAGATCTTTCAGGTCGCTCCTCCATACAGATCTTCTCCAGATCGTTCAGGTCGCTCCTCCATACAGATCTTCTCCAGATCTTTCAGGTCGCTCCTCCATACAGATCTTCTCCAGATCTTTCAGGTCGCTCCTCCATACAGATCTTTCAGGTCGCTCCTCCATACAGATCTTCTCCAGATCTTTCAGGTCGCTCCTCCATACAGATCTTCTCCAGATCTTTCAGGTCTCTCCTCTATACAGATCTTCTCCAGATCTTTCAGGTCGCTCCTCCATACAGATCTTCTCCAGATCGTTCAGGTCGCTCCTCCATACAGATCTTCTCCAGATCTTTCAGGTCGCTCCTCCATACAGATCTTCTCCAGATCTTTCAGGTCGCTCCTCCATACAGATCTTTCAGGTCGCTCCTCCATACAGATCTTTCAGGTCGCTCCTCCATACAGATCTTCTCCAGATCTTTCAGGTCGCTCCTCCATACAGATCTTCTCCAGATCTTTCAGGTCTCTCCTCTATACAGATCTTCTCCAGATCTTTCAGGTCGCTCCTCCATACAGATCTTCTCCAGATCTTTCAGGTCGCTCCTCCATACAGATCTTCTCCAGATCTTTCAGGTCGCTCCTCCATACAGATCTTCTCCAGATCTTTCAGGTCGCTCCTCCATACAGATCTTTCAGGTCGCTCCTCCATACAGATCTTCTCCAGATCTTTCAGGTCGCTCCTCCATACAGATCTTCTCCAGATCTTTCAGGTCTCTCCTCTATACAGATCTTCTCCAGATCTTTCAGGTCTCTCCTCCATACAGATCTTCTCCAGATCTTTCAGGTCGCTTCTCCATACAGATCTTCTCCAGATCTTTCAGGTCGCTCCTCCATACAGATCTTCTCCAGATCTTTCAGGTCATTCCTCCATACAGATCTTCTCCCAGATCTTTCAGGTCGCTCCTCATACAGATCTTCTCCAGATCGTTCAGGTCGCTCCTCCATACAGATCTTCTCCAGATCTTTCAGGTCGCTCCTCATACAGATCTTCTCCAGATCGTTCAGGTCGCTCCTCCATACAGATCTTCTCCAGATCTTTCAGGTCGCTCCTCCATACAGATCTTCTCCAGATCTTTCAGGTCTCTCCTCTATACAGATCTTCTCCAGATCTTTCAGGTCGCTCCTCCATACAGATCTTCTCCAGATCTTTCAGGTCGCTCCTCCATACAGATCTTCTCCAGATCTTTCAGGTCTCTCCTCCATACAGATCTTCTCCAGATCTTTCAGGTCATTCCTCCATACAGATCTTCTCCCAGATCTTTCAGGTCGCTCCTCATACAGATCTTCTCCAGATCGTTCAGGTCGCTCCTCCATACAGATCTTCTCCAGATCTTTCAGGTCGCTCCTCATACAGATCTTCTCCAGATCGTTCAGGTCGCTCCTCCATACAGATCTTCTCCAGATCTTTCAGGTCGCTCCTCCATACAGATCTTCTCCAGATCTTTCAGGTCTCTCCTCTATACAGATCTTCTCCAGATCTTTCAGGTCGCTCCTCCATACAGATCTTTCAGGTCGCTCCTCCATACAGATCTTCTCCAGATCTTTCAGGTCGCTCCTCCATACAGATCTTCTCCAGATCTTTCAGGTCTCTCCTCCATATAGATCTTCTCCAGATCTTTCAGGTCTCTCCTCCATATAGATCTTCTCCAGATCTTTCAGGTCGCTCCTCCATACAGATCTTCTCCAGATCGTTCAGGTCGCTCCTCCATACAGATCTTCTCCAGATCTTTCAGGTCTCTCCTCTATACAGATCTTCTCCAGATCTTTCAGGTCGCTTCTCCATACAGATCTTCTCCAGATCTTTCAGGTCGCTCCTCCATACAGATCTTCTCCAGATCTTTCAGGTCATTCCTCCATACAGATCTTCTCCCAGATCTTTCAGGTCGCTGCCTCATATAGATCTTCTCCAGATCGTTCAGGTCGCTCCTCCATACAGATCTTCTCCAGATCTTTCAGGTCGCTCCTCCATACAGATCTTCTCCAGATCTTTCAGGTCGCTAATCCATACAGATCTTCTCCAGATCTTTCAGGTCGCTCCTCTATACAGATCTTCTCCAGATCTTTCAGGTCGCTCCTCCATACAGATCTTTCAGGTCGCTCCTCCATACAGATCTTCTCCAGATCTTTCAGGTTGCTCCTCCATACAGATCTTCTCCAGATCTTTCAGGTCGCTCCGCCATACAGATCTTCTCCAGATCTTTCAGGTCGCTCCTCCATACAGATCTTCTCCAGATCTTTCAGGTCGCTCCTCCATACAGATCTTCTCCAGATCTTTCAGGTCGCTCCTCCATACAGATCTTCTCCAGATCTTTCAGGTCGCTCCTCCATACAGATCTTCTCCAGATCTTTCAGGTCGCTCCTCCATACAGATCTTCTCCAGATCTTTCAGGTCGCTCCTCCATACAGATCTTCTCCAGATCTTTCAGGTCGCTCCTCCATACAGATCTTCTCCAGATCTTTCAGGTCGCTCCTCCATACAGATCTTCTCCAGATCTTTCAGGTCGCTCCTCCATACAGATCTTCTCCAGATCTTTCAGGTCGCTCCTCCATACAGATCTTCTCCAGATCTTTCAGGTCGCTCCTCCATACAGATCTTCTTCAGATCTTTCAGGTCGCTCCTCCATACAGATCTTCTCCAGATCTTTCAGGTCGCTCCTCCATACAGATCTTCTCCAGATCTTTCAGGTCACTGCTCCATACAGATCTTCTCCAGATCTTTCAGGTCGATCCTCCATACAGATCTTCTCCAGATCTCTTGGGTCACTCTTCCATACAGATCTTCTCCAGATCCTTCAGGTCACTCCTCCATACAGATGTCTTCAGATCTTTCAGTTTTCGGGGCTATCACTGGCCAACATTGAGTTTCAGCTCCTCCACAGATTTTCTCTTGGGCTCAGGTCAGGAGTCTGGCTCGGCCACTCCAGGACCTTGAAATGCTTCTCACGGAGCACCTCCTTAGTTGCCCTGGTTGTGTGTTTTGGGTCATTGTCATACTGGAAGGCCCAGCCATGACCCATTTTCAATGCTCTTACTGAGGGAAGCAGAATGTTGGCCAAATACTGGTGATACATGACCCCATCCATCCTCCCTTCAATATGGTGCAGTTGTCCTGTCCCCTTTGCAGAAAAGCCCCCAAAGCATGATGATTTCACAGCCATGTTTCACAGTAAGGACGCTGTTGGGGTTGTGCTCATCCGTCTTTCTCCAAACAGAGCGAGTGGAGTTGGTACTAAAAAGTTGTATTTTGGTCTCATGGGACGACCCGACCTTCTCCTATGCCTCCTCTGGATCATCCAGTTGGTCACTGGTGAACTTCAGACGAGCCTGGACATTGCTGGTGTGAGCAGGGGGACCTAGTGTGCGCTGTAGGACTATAATCCATGATGGCGTAGTGTGTTACTGTCGGCAATCTTTGGACTGTGGTCCCAGCTCTCATCAGGTCATTGACCAGGTCCTCGTGTAATTCTGGATCTTTCTCAGAATCATCCTTACCCTAATAATTGCACCAACAGTTGTTGCCTTCTCACCAAGCTGCTTGCCTATTGTCTTGTAGCTGATCCCAGCCTTGTGCAGGTCTACAATGTTGTCCCTGGTGTCCTTAGACAACTCTTTGGTCTTGGCCGTGGTGGAGAGGTTGGCGTGTGATTGAGCGTGTGCACAGGTGTCTTATATACAGGTAAGAAGGTCACACAGGTGCAATTAATCCAGGTAACGAGTGCAGAGTAGGAGAAAAAAAATATCAGCTCTAAGAGAGCAGAATTCCTGCTGGTCGGTTGGTGATAAAATACTTATTTCATGTAATAAAATGCAGATTATTTATAAATTATAAAATGGGATTTTCTGGATTTTTTATTCTGTCACAGGTGAAGTTTCCTACGATAATAATGACAGCCGCTCCATTCTGAGTAAGAGGGAAACTGCAGAGGACCAAATACTTATTTTCCCCTCTGCACAGGGTAGCATGGTGGCTCAGTGGTCAGCACGGTGGCTCAGTGGTCAGCACTGCACTGGATATAGGGCAGCGCTGGGGTCTGTGCTTCAAATCTCACCAAGGACATCTGTAAGGAGTTTGTATGTTCTTATGTTTCCTCCCACACTCCAAAGACTTACTGCAAGGGAACTGTGAGACAGCGAGGATGATGTGTGTACAGCGCTGCGGAGTATGATGGCGCTATACGTGAGTGCAATATTCACCTCAACTTTCAGTAAGTAAAGTGCTGAGAAAGCTGCGATAAATGAGCCAGATTTTATGTGTTTCTGACTATTGTTCTCAGATGCTAACTAGTTAAATACTACATCATACGGTTATCACCCGAACACGGGACCGCAATCTATTACTCCCGGTCCTCAGGGATTTCAGACAAAAAACTGCACTCCCCACCGGTGCAGTCACTGTGCACATACATTACTGATCCTGAGTTACCTCCTGTATTATACTCCAGAGCTGCACTCACTATTCTGCTGGTGATCAGTAATGTAATGTATGTACACAGTGACTGCACCAGCAGAATAGTGAGTGCAGCTCTAGAGGATAATACAGGAGGTAACTCAGGATCAGTAATGTATATACATAGTGACTGCACCAGCAGAATAGTGAGTGCAGCTCTGGGGTATAATACAGGAGGTAACTCAGGATCAGTAATGTAATGTATGTACACAGTGACTGCACCAGCAGAATAGTGAGTGCAGCTCTGGAGTATAATACAGGAGGTAACTCAGGATCAGTAATGTAATGTATGTACACAGTGACTGCACCAGCAGAATAGTGAGTGCAGCTCTGGAGTATAATACAGGAGGTAACTCAGGATCAGTAATGTAATGTATGTACACAGTGACTGCCTGAGTTACCTCCTGTATTATACCCCAGAGCTGCACTCACTATTCTGCTGGTGCAATCACTATGTATATACATTACATTACTGATCCTGAGTTACCTTCTGTATAATACTCCAGAGCTGCGCTCACTATTCTGCTGGTGCAGTCACTGTGCACATACATTACTGATCCTGAGTTACCTCCTGTATAATACTCCAGAGCTGCACTCACTATTCTGCTGGTGCAGTCACTGTGTACATACATTACATTACTGATCCTGAGTTACCTCTTGTATTATACCCCAGAGCTGCGCTCACTATTCTGCTGGTGCAGTCACTGTGTACGTACATTACATTACTGATCCTGAGTTACCTCCTGTATTATCCTCCAGAGCTGCACTCACTGGGGGTTATGTTTGCAGTTGGCCATCATTTAGCTGCTGGCACTCACCACTGTATCTGACACGTCCACATCATCGTACAGGTCGTCCTGCTGACTCCCCCCTCCCCGCGGGTTGTCGATGTACGTGTTCGGCTCAGAATATTTCCTCTGCATCAAACTGCAAAGAAGACGTGAAACAATGAATGTCGGGCGCAGGCGACTGGAAATACTCTGGGGCCGAGGATATAAAGCCATGCAGAGTGCTGGGAATAGCGCGGAGTATTCTGCAGACAGTTTGTATTCTGTGTATTCTGCAGACAGTCTGTATTCTGTGTATTCTGCAGACAGTCTGTATTCTGTGTATTCTGCAGACAGTCTGTATTCTGTGTATGTGGCAGACAGTCTGTATTCTGTGTATTCTGCAGACAGTCTGTATTCTGTGTATTCTGCAGACAGTCTGTATTCTGTGTATTCTGCAGACAGTCTGTATTCTGTGTATTCTGCAGACAATCTGTATTCTGTGTATTCTGCAGACAGTGTGTATTCTGCAGACAGTCTGTATTCTGTGTATGCGGCAGACAGTGTGTATTCTGCAGACAGTCTGTATTCTGTGTATGCGGCAGACAGTCTGTATTCTGTGTATGTGGAAGGCAGTGTGTCTGTTAGTATTGTGGTCAGTACTCTATATGGCGCTATTGTGTGCAGTGCTCTATATAGCTGTATTGTGTGCAGTGCTCTATATAGCTGTATTGTGTGCAGTGCTCTATATAGCGGTATTGTGTGCAGTGCTCTATATAGCGGTATTGTGTGCAGTGCTCTATATAGCACTATTGTGGTCAGTTCTCTATATGGCGCTATTGTGTGCAGTGCTCTATATAGCGGTATTGTGTGCAGTGCTATATATGGCGCTATTGTGGTCAGTTCTCTATATGGCGCTATTGTGTGCAGTGCTCTATATAGCGGTATTATGTGTGACAAATCATTGTGGGTGAAATGCTGCATGTCTGGTTAACACAACCTATATATGTAAACTCTATGGCGGTATTATGTGTGACAAATCATTGTGGGTGAAATGCTGCATGTCTGGTTAACAAAACCTATATATGTAAACTCTATGGCGGTATTATGTGTGAATCGACCCTTGACAACTACATTTATAATAAAAATGGTGACTTCAGACACTCACAAAAAGGAGTTCTTGGCGGCGCTCACGATGCAGGAAACGCGCTCCGCGTCAACGTAGTCATAGCTGAACTCCTCCGGATCAGTTTTGGAGCCAGATTCAGACAGTAGAAGCCCCAGCCAGTGGCCCATGTCCTCCGAGGACTTCGCCTATTGTATAAATGGAGAACATCAACATGGCGAAACGACAGCAACAAATGTAAAGTGCTGCCAAATAGTCCAAATCTCTGCAGACAAAGGAAAAACCGCCCCATTCTGAAGAGACAAAAATTATACTCTAAATCCAGGGGAAGAAAAGTCTCATGACAAATCCAAGACACAACAACACGAGGAATCTTCAGAGGAAGATCAGAGATCCACAGAAGCCGTGAGAAACACACAGAGGTCATCCAGAAAACCGCCACTACACCCCACCTCCACCAGAGGGCGGCACTGTCCAAACGAGAAGAGACAAGAAGCTGCGAGAAAACCTATACAACAGGCAGTATTACAGTAGTATATTCTTATATTCTTGTACATAGGAGCAGTATTATAGTAGTTATATTCTTGTATATAGGAGGCAGTATTATAGTAGTTATATTCTTGTATATAGGGGCAGTATTATAGTAGTTATATTCTTGTATATAGGGGCAGTATTATAGTAGTTATATTCTTGTACATAGGGGGCAGTATTATAGTAGTTATATTCTTGTATATAGGAGCAGTATTATAGTAGTTATATTCTTGTATATAGGAGCAGTATTATAGTAGTTATATTCTTGTACATAGGGGCAGTATTATAGTAGTTATATTCTTGTATATAGGAGCAGTATTATAGTAGTTATATTCTTGTACATAGGGGCAGTATTATAGTAGTTATATTCTTGTACATAGGGGCAGTATTATAGTAGTTATATTCTTGTACATAGGGGCAGTATTATAGTAGTTATATTCTTGTACATAGGGGGCAGTATTATAGTAGTTATATTCTTGTATATAGGGGCAGTATTATAGTAGTTATATTCTTGTATATAGGGGCAGTATTATAGTAGTTATATTCTTGTATATAGGGGCAGTATTATAGTAGTTATATTCATGTATATAGGGACAGTATTATAGTAGTTATATTCTTGTATATAGGGGCAGTATTATAGTAGTTATATTCTTGTACATAGAGGCAGTATTATAGTAGTTATATTCTTGTACATAGGGGCAGTATTATAGTAGTTATATTCTTATACATAAGGGGCAGTATTATAGTAGTTATATTCCTGTATATTGGGGCAGTATTATAGTAGTTATATTCTTGTACATAGGGGCAGTATTATAGTAGTTATATTCATGTATATAGGGACAGTATTATAGTAGTTATATTCTTGTATATAGGGGCAGTATTATAGTAGTTATATTCTTGTATATAGGAGCAGTATTATAGTAGTTATATTCTTGTACATAGAGGCAGTATTATAGTAGTTATATTCTTGTACATAGGGGCAGTATTATAGTAGTTATATTCTTGTACATAGGGGCAGTATTATAGTAGTTATATTCTTGTACATAGGGGCAGTATTATAGTAGTTATATTCTTGTACATAGGAGCAGTATTATAGTAGTTATATTCTTGTACATAGGAGCAGTATTATAGTAGTTATATTCTTGTATATAGGGGCAGTATTATAGTAGTTATATTCTTGTACATAGGGGCAGTATTATAGTAGTTATATTCTTGTACATAGGGGCAGTATTATAGTAGTTATATTCTTGTATATAGGGGCAGTATTATAGTAGTTATATTCTTGTACATAGAGGGCAGTATTATAGTAGTTATATTCTTGTATATAGGGGCAGTATTATAGTAGTTATATTCTTGTACATAGGGGCAGTATTATAGTAGTTATATTCTTGTACATAGGGGGCAGTATTATAGTAGTTATATTCTTGTACATAGGGGCAGTATTATAGTACTTATTCTTATATATTTGCTATCTGCTATTTATTTAGTGACATTTTATGGTATTTTGCGATAGTTACCTCCAATGTTGCGAGCTCTTCCCCGTTATGTAGGATTCGGAAGGAGTACAGGTGGTCCGGGGTGGGTTGTGGGATGATGTCGCAGCCCATTAAGGACACTGGTTGGATGGCGATTTTATTCCTGTTCCGGTCTTGATAGAAGTGCAGGTGTCCGTCCTTCACGCAGCAATATCGGGATTTCCAGTGACTGTTTATTAACACGTTCAGATAATCTGCGAGTAATTATCGAAAAAGAAAGATACAACTGAAGGCGTCTAGAGCGTGTTCTTATTCCCTGATCTGAAGACGTCTATAGAGCGTGTTCTTATTCCCTGATCTGAAGACGTGTATAGAGCGTGTTCTTATTCCCTGATCTGAAGACGTCTATAGAGCGTGCTCTTATTCTCTGATCTGAAGACGTCTATAGAGCGTGTTCTTATTCCCTGATCTGAAGACGTCTATAGAGCGTGTCCTTATTCCCTGATCTGAAGACGTCTATAGAGCGTGTCCTTATTCCCTGATCTGAAGACGTCTATAGAGCGTGTCCTTATTCCCTGACCTGAAGGCGTCTATAGAGCGTGTCCTTATTCTCTGATCTGAAGACGTCTATAGAGCGTGTCCTTATTCCCTGACCTGAAGGCGTCTATAGAGCGTGTCCTTATTCCCTGATCTGAAGACGTCTATAGAGCGTGCCCTTATTCCCTGATCTGAAGACGTCTATAGAGCGTGTCCTTATTCCCTGATCTGAAGACGTCTATAGAGCGTGTCCTTATTCCCTCATCTGAAGACGTCTATAGAGCGTGTCCTTATTCCCTCATCTGAAGACGTCTATAGAGCGTGCTCTTATTCCCTGACCTGAAGACGTCTATAGAGCGTGCTCTTATTCCCTGATCTGAAGACGTCTATAGAGCGTGCTCTTATTCCCTCATCTGAAGACGTCTATAGAGCGTGCTCTTATTCCCTCATCTGAAGACGTCTATAGAGCGTGTTCTTATTCCCTCATCTGAAGACGTCTATAGAGCGTGTCCTTATTCCCTCATCTGAAGACGTCTATAGAGCGTGTCCTTATTCCCTGATCTGAAGACGTCTATAGAGCGTGCTCTTATTCCCTGATCTGAAGACGTCTATAGAGCGTGCTCTTATTCCCTGATCTGAAGACGTCTATAGAGCGTGTCCTTATTCCCTGATCTGAAGACGTCTATAGAGCGTGTCCTTATTCCCTCATCTGAAGACGTCTATAGAGCGTGTCCTTATTCCCTCATCTGAAGACGTCTATAGAGCGTGTCCTTATTCCCTGATCTGAAGACGTCTATAGAGCGTGTTCTTATTCCTGATCTGAAGGCGTCTATAGAGCGTGTCCTTATTCCCTGATCTGAAGGCGTCTATAGAGCGTGTCCTTATTCCCTGATCTGAAGACGTCTATAGAGCGTGTCCTTATTCCCTGATCTGAAGACGTCTATAGAGCGTGCTCTTATTCCCTGATCTGAAGACGTCTATAGAGCGTGCCCTTATTCCCTCATCTGAAGACGTCTATAGAGCGTGTCCTTATTCCCTGATCTGAAGACGTCTATAGAGCGTGTCCTTATTCCCTGATCTGAAGACGTCTATAGAGCGTGTCCTTATTCCCTGATCTGAAGACGTCTATAGAGCGTGTCCTTATTCCCTCATCTGAAGACGTCTATAGAGCGTGTCCTTATTCCCTCATCTGAAGACGTCTATAGAGCGTGCTCTTATTCCCTGACCTGAAGACGTCTATAGAGCGTGCTCTTATTCCCTGACCTGAAGACGTCTATAGAGCGTGTCCTTATTCCCTGATCTGAAGACGTCTATAGAGCGTGCTCTTATTCCCTGATCTGAAGACGTCTATAGAGCGTGTCCTTATTCCCTGATCTGAAGACGTCTATAGAGCGTGTTCTTATTCCTGATCTGAAGACGTCTATAGAGCGTGTTCTTATTCCCTGATCTGAAGACGTCTATAGAGTGTGTCCTTATTCCCTGATCTGAAGACGTCTATAGAGCGTGCTCTTATTCCCTGATCTGAAGACGTCTATAGAGCGTGCTCTTATTCCCTGATCTGAAGACGTGTATAGAGCGTGTTCTTATTCCCTGATCTGAAGACGTCTATAGAGCGTGTTCTTATTCCTGATCTGAAGACGTCTATAGAGCGTGCTCTTATTCCCTAATCTGAAGACGTGTATAGAGCGTGTTCTTATTCCCTGATCTGAAGACGTCTATAGAGCGTGTTCTTATTCCCTGATCTGAAGACGTCTATAGAGCGTGTTCTTATTCCTGATCTGAAGACGTCTATAGAGCGTGTCCTTATTCCCTGATCTGAAGACGTCTATAGAGCGTGTCCTTATTCCCTGATCTGAAGACGTCTATAGAGCGTGTCCTTATTCCCTGATCTGAAGACGTCTATAGAGCGTGTCCTTATTCCCCCATCTGAAGACGTCTATAGAGCGTGTCCTTATTCCCTCATCTGAAGACGTCTATAGAGCGTGCTCTTATTCCCTGACCTGAAGACGTCTATAGAGCGTGCTCTTATTCCCTGACCTGAAGACGTCTATAGAGCGTGTCCTTATTCCCTGATCTGAAGACGTCTATAGAGCGTGCTCTTATTCCCTGATCTGAAGACGTCTATAGAGCGTGTCCTTATTCCCTGATCTGAAGACGTCTATAGAGCGTGCTCTTATTCCCTGATCTGAAGACGTCTATAGAGCGTGTTCTTATTCCCTGATCTGAAGACGTCTATAGAGTGTGTCCTTATTCCCTGATCTGAAGACGTCTATAGAGCGTGCTCTTATTCCCTGATCTGAAGACGTCTATAGAGCGTGTTCTTATTCCTGATCTGAAGACGTCTATAGAGCGTGTCCTTATTCCCTGATCTGAAGACGTCTATAGAGCGTGTCCTTATTCCCTGATCTGAAGACGTCTATAGAGCGTGTCCTTATTCCCTGATCTGAAGACGTCTATAGAGCGTGTCCTTATTCCCTGATCTGAAGACGTCTATAGAGCGTGTCCTTATTCCCTGACCTGAAGGCGTCTATAGAGCGTGTCCTTATTCTCTGATCTGAAGACGTCTATAGAGCGTGTCCTTATTCCCTGATCTGAAGACGTCTATAGAGCGTGCCCTTATTCCCTGATCTGAAGACGTCTATAGAGCGTGTCCTTATTCCCTGATCTGAAGACGTCTATAGAGCGTGTCCTTATTCCCTCATCTGAAGACGTCTATAGAGCGTGTTCTTATTCCCTCATCTGAAGACGTCTATAGAGCGTGTCCTTATTCCCTCATCTGAAGACGTCTATAGAGCGTGTCCTTATTCCCTGATCTGAAGACGTCTATAGAGCGTGCTCTTATTCCCTGATCTGAAGACGTCTATAGAGCGTGTCCTTATTCCCTGATCTGAAGACGTCTATAGAGCGTGTCCTTATTCCCTCATCTGAAGACGTCTATAGAGCGTGTCCTTATTCCCTGATCTGAAGACGTCTATAGAGCGTGTTCTTATTCCTGATCTGAAGGCGTCTATAGAGCGTGTCCTTATTCCCTGATCTGAAGGCGTCTATAGAGCGTGTCCTTATTCCCTCATCTGAAGACGTCTATAGAGCGTGTCCTTATTCCCTGATCTGAAGACGTCTATAGAGCGTGTCCTTATTCCCTGATCTGAAGACGTCTATAGAGCGTGTCCTTATTCCCTGACCTGAAGACGTCTATAGAGCGTGCTCTTATTCCCTGATCTGAAGACGTCTATAGAGCGTGTCCTAATTCCCTCATCTGAAGACGTCTATAGAGCGTGTCCTTATTCCCTGATCTGAAGACGTCTATAGAGCGTGTCCTTATTCCCTGATCTGAAGACGTCTATAGAGCGTGTCCTTATTCCCTCATCTGAAGACGTCTATAGAGCGTGCTCTTATTCCCTGATCTGAAGACGTCTATAGAGCGTGTCCTTATTCCCTGATCTGAAGACGTCTATAGAGCGTGTTCTTATTCCTGATCTGAAGACGTCTATAGAGCGTGTTCTTATTCCCTGATCTGAAGACGTCTATAGAGAGTGCTCTTATTCCCTCACCTGAAGACGTCTATAGAGCGTGTCCTTATTCCCTGACCTGAAGACGTCTATAGAGCGTGTTCTTATTCCCTGATCTGAAGACGTCTATAGAGAGTGCTCTTATTCCCTCACCTGAAGACGTCTATAGAGCGTGCCCTTATTCCCTGATCTGAAGACGTCTATAGAGCGTGCTCTTATTCCCTCATCTGAAGACGTCTATAGAGAGTGCTCTTATTCCCTGATCTGAAGACGTCTATAGAGCGTGCTCTTATTCCCTCATCTGAAGACGTCTATAGAGCGTGTCCTTATTCCCTGATCTGAAGACGTCTATAGAGCGTGCTCTTATTCCCTGACCTGAAGACGTCTATAGAGCGTGCTCTTATTCCCTCACCTGAAGACGTCTATAGAGCGTGTCCTTATTCCCTGATCTGAAGACGTCTATAGAGCGTGCTCTTATTCCCTCATCTGAAGACGTCTATAGAGCGTGCTCTTATTCCCTGATCTGAAGACGTCTATAGAGCGTGCTCTTATTCCCTGATCTGAAGACGTCTATAGAGCGTGCTCTTATTCCCTGATCTGAAGACGTCTATAGAGCGTGCTCTTATTCCCTGATCTGAAGACGTCTATAGAGCGTGCTCTTATTCCCTGATCTGAAGACGTCTATAGAGCGTGCTCTTATTCCCTGATCTGAAGACGTCTATAGAGCGTGCCCTTATTCCCTGATCTGAAGACGTCTATAGAGCGTGCTCTTATTCCCTCACCTGAAGACGTCTATAGAGCGTGCTCTTATTCCCTGATCTGAAGACGTCTATAGAGCGTGCTCTTATTCCCTGACCTGAAGACGTCTATAGAGCGTGTCCTTATTCCCTGATCTGAAGACGTCTATAGAGCGTGCTCTTATTCCCTGACCTGAAGACGTCTATAGAGCGTGCTCTTATTCCCTGACCTGAAGACGTCTATAGAGCGTGCTCTTATTCCCTCATCTGAAGACGTCTATAGAGCGTGCTCTTATTCCCTGATCTGAAGACGTCTATAGAGCGTGCTCTTATTCCCTGACCTGAAGACGTCTATAGAGCGTGTCCTTATTCCCTGATCTGAAGACGTCTATAGAGCGTGCTCTTATTCCCTGACCTGAAGACGTCTATAGAGCGTGCTCTTATTCCCTCACCTGAAGACGTCTATAGAGCGTGTCCTTATTCCCTGATCTGAAGACGTCTATAGAGCGTGCTCTTATTCCCTGATCTGAAGACGTCTATAGAGCGTGCTCTTATTCCCTGATCTGAAGACGTCTATAGAGCGTGCTCTTATTCCCTGATCTGAAGACGTCTATAGAGCGTGCTCTTATTCCCTGATCTGAAGACGTCTATAGAGCGTGCTCTTATTCCCTGATCTGAAGACGTCTATAGAGCGTGCTCTTATTCCCTGATCTGAAGACGTCTATAGAGCGTGCTCTTATTCCCTGATCTGAAGACGTCTATAGAGCGTGCCCTTATTCCCTGATCTGAAGACGTCTATAGAGCGTGCTCTTATTCCCTCACCTGAAGACGTCTATAGAGCGTGCTCTTATTCCCTGATCTGAAGACGTCTATAGAGCGTGCTCTTATTCCCTGACCTGAAGACGTCTATAGAGCGTGCTCTTATTCCCTGATCTGAAGACGTCTATAGAGCGTGCTCTTATTCCCTGACCTGAAGACGTCTATAGAGCGTGCTCTTATTCCCTGATCTGAAGACGTCTATAGAGCGTGCTCTTATTCCCTGATCTGAAGACGTCTATAGAGCGTGCTCTTATTCCCTCACCTGAAGACGTCTATAGAGCGTGCTCTTATTCCCTGATCTGAAGACGTCTATAGAGCGTGCTCTTATTCCCTCACCTGAAGACGTCTATAGAGCGTGCTCTTATTCCCTGATCTGAAGACGTCTATAGAGCGTGTCCTTATTCCCTCATCTGAAGACGTCTATAGAGCGTGCTCTTATTCCCTGATCTGAAGACGTCTATAGAGCGTGCTCTTATTCCCTCATCTGAAGACGTCTATAGAGCGTGCCCTTATTCCCTGATCTGAAGACGTCTATAGAGCGTGCTCTTATTCCCTCACCTGAAGACGTCTATAGAGCGTGCTCTTATTCCCTGATCTGAAGACGTCTATAGAGCGTGCTCTTATTCCCTCACCTGAAGACGTCTATAGAGCGTGCCCTTATTCCCTGATCTGAAGACGTCTATAGAGCGTGCTCTTATTCCCTCATCTGAAGACGTCTATAGAGCGTGCTCTTATTCCCTGATCTGAAGACGTCTATAGAGCGTGCTCTTATTCCCTCATCTGAAGACGTCTATAGAGCGTGTCCTTATTCCCTGATCTGAAGACGTCTATAGAGCGTGCTCTTATTCCCTGACCTGAAGACGTCTATAGAGCGTGCTCTTATTCCCTCACCTGAAGACGTCTATAGAGCGTGTCCTTATTCCCTGATCTGAAGACGTCTATAGAGCGTGCTCTTATTCCCTCACCTGAAGACGGCTATAGAGCGTGCTCTTATTCCCTCATCTGAAGACGTCTATAGAGCGTGCTCTTATTCCCTGATCTGAAGACGTCTATAGAGCGTGCTCTTATTCCCTGATCTGAAGACGTCTATAGAGCGTGCTCTTATTCCCTGATCTGAAGACGTCTATAGAGCGTGCTCTTATTCCCTGATCTGAAGACGTCTATAGAGCGTGCTCTTATTCCCTGATCTGAAGACGTCTATAGAGCGTGCTCTTATTCCCTGATCTGAAGACGTCTATAGAGCGTGCTCTTATTCCCTGATCTGAAGACGTCTATAGAGCGTGCTCTTATTCCCTCACCTGAAGACGTCTATAGAGCGTGCTCTTATTCCCTGATCTGAAGACGTCTATAGAGCGTGCTCTTATTCCCTCACCTGAAGACGTCTATAGAGCGTGTCCTTATTCCCTGATCTGAAGACGTCTATAGAGCGTGCTCTTATTCCCTGACCTGAAGACGTCTATAGAGCGTGCTCTTATTCCCTCATCTGAAGACGTCTATAGAGCGTGCTCTTATTCCTGATCTGAAGACGTCTATAGAGCGTGTCCTTATTCCCTGATCTGAAGACGTCTATAGAGCGTGTCCTTATTCCCTGATCTGAAGACGTCTATAGAGCGTGCTCTTATTCCCTGACCTGAAGACGTCTATAGAGCGTGCTCTTATTCCCTGATCTGAAGACGTCTATAGAGCGTGCTCTTATTCCCTGATCTGAAGACGTGTATAGAGCGTGCTCTTATTCCCTGATCTGAAGACGTCTATAGAGCGTGCTCTTATTCCCTGATCTGAAGACGTCTATAGAGCGTGCTCTTATTCCCTGACCTGAAGACGTCTATAGAGCGTGCTCTTATTCCCTGATCTGAAGACGTCTATAGAGCGTGCTCTTATTCCCTGACCTGAAGACGTCTATAGAGCGTGCTCTTATTCCCTGATCTGAAGACGTCTATAGAGCGTGCTCTTATTCCCTGACCTGAAGACGTCTATAGAGCGTGCTCTTATTCCCTGATCTGAAGACGTCTATAGAGCGTGCTCTTATTCCCTGATCTGAAGACGTCTATAGAGCGTGTTCTTATTCCTGATCTGAAGACGTGTATAGAGCGTGCTCTTATTCCCTCACCTGAAGACGTCTATAGAGCGTGCTCTTATTCCCTGATCTGAAGACGTCTATAGAGCGTGCTCTTATTCCCTGATCTGAAGACGTCTATAGAGCGTGTCCTTATTCCCTGATCTGAAGAGGTCTATAGAGCGTGCTCTTATTCCCTGATCTGAAGACGTCTATAGAGCGTGCCCTTATTCCCTGATCTGAAGACGTCTATAGAGCGTGTCCTTATTCCCTGATCTGAAGAGGTCTATAGAGCGTGCTCTTATTCCCTGATCTGAAGACGTCTATGGAGCGTGCTCTTATTCTCTGACCTGAAGACGTCTATAGAGCGTGCTCTTATTCTCTGCAGCTCAGGATTGGATTGTATGGGAGTGTGGATGATTCTTATTCAGACATTTATTATAAAGGCTGTTTACCTGCAGTCACCACTAGAGGGAGCTCTCGCTTATGGATTAATACAAGAGATACAGATCACTGGTAACTAATGATCGGAGGGGGGCGTCCGATCACCCTCACACCCCTGTGTTCTGAGGGTTAATCCGCACTCACTATATTACTCCTAAATTGACACCGCAGCGCTTCAGACCGATCTGTGCCCATAAATCCACTTCTTATACAGAAGACCCATACAACGATGGAACAAGATGGCAGAAATTGTAGCAATATAGTTCATACAGAGGAGAGTGTTACAGCGGACACTGGAGTACACGGGGCGCACACTGTCTGCACCCGGCACAACACTAGATGAATATCGCAGCGGATCCTTCACATTCTCTCCTGATGCTACAAAATGCAATAGTTTTCCCATTCAGGACACTGAGAAAGCTGAATGACTAAGGCTATGTTCGCACGTTGCGTTTTTTCCCGCGTTTCTGCAGCGTTTTTAGCAGCAGCGTTTTTGCGCTAAAACGCATGCGTTTTTGATTGCCAGCAAAGTCTATGGGAAAAGCAGAAATCCTGTCTGCACTTTGCTTTTTTTACTGCAGCGTTTAATTTGCATATTTTGGGTCAAAAACCATGCTGAAAAAGAAGCAGCATGTCAGTTGTTTTTGCCATTTCTGCAGCGTTTCCTTAACATTGGAGTCAATGAGAAATGGCAAAACGCAACCAAAAGCACAAGTCCTGCGTTTTTCATGCTTTTTACCTGCTTTTCCACTGCGTTTTTGACTCCAAAAACGCATGCTTTTCTGGCCAAAAATTAATGGGTTCTAATGTTCCTTTACACACATACAATAACCGAAAATTTAAATGTTAAAAAATAATAAACTTTACCTATTTTTCGGATAAAATGTGCATAACCACTATTTCATTAAAATTGATAATTTTCCATATAGTTTTATTAAAAGTTAATTTTATATTTTTTTTCTCTTTTTTCATTCTTTTGACTATTTCAACTTTATTTCTCAATGTCTTGATCTACAAAACGCATCTGCAGAAACGCAGGTGAAAACGCAGGTAAAAAGCGCTAAAAACGCACTAAAAACGCGGTAAATACGCATGTGTTTTTAGCGCTAAAAAATGATCAAAAGCCATTTGGTCAAAAACCAAGGGAAAGAAAACGTGCAGAATAAACTGCAGGTACTCCGACGCAACGTGTGCACATAGCCTAATGGTGACAGCGGAGCGCAGACATCGAAGAAGCAATAATTAGACGTTTTGGAGATGTGAAGGAGAAGAGAAAGAAAGACTTCACTGGCCGGACCACCAGGACTATATTCACCCCTCCTCTGCACCACCTCTCCTGCCCTGGACCACCAGGACTATATTCACCCCTCCCCTGCACCACCTCTCCTGCCCTGGACCCCCAGGACTATATTCACCCCTCCCCTGCCCTGGACCCCCAGGACTATATTCACCCCTCACCTGCACCACTTCTCCTGCCCTGGACCACCAGGACTATATTCACCCCACCCCTGCACCACCTCTCCTGCCCTGGACCCCCAGGACTATATTCACCCCTCACCTGCACCACCTCTCCTGCTCTGGACCACCAGGACTATATTCACCCCACCCCTGCACCACCTCTCCTGCCCTGGACCACCAGGACTATATTCACCCCTCCCCTGCACCACCTCTCCTGCCCTGGACCACCAGGACTATATTCACCCCTCCCCTGCACCACCTCTCCTGCCCTGGACCACCAGGACTATATTCACCCCTCCCCTGCACCACCTCTCCTGCCCTGGACCACCAGGACTATATTCACCCCTCCCCTGCACCACCTCTCCTGCCCTGGACCACCAGGACTATATTCACCCCTCCCCTGCACCACCTCTCCTGCCCTGGACCACCAGGACTATATTCACCCCTCCCCTGCACCACCTCTCCTGCCCTGGACCACCAGGACTATATTCACCCCTCCCCTGCACCACCTCTCCTGCCCTAGACCACCAGGGACTGAACAATCCCCATCATCTGCGCTCGTCCATTACATGAGCCTAGAATAAAATCTAAATGCAGGCTCCACATTGTGGAGATAATGAGGTGGAGAAGGGGCGGACAGAGGGAGGATGGTGGTCCGCACACCTCGGGGGGAAATCCAGAGAGGGAAGGAATCAGCTGCAGCACCCCCCGGAGAGGGTCCAGGACCACCATGTACCAGGTCAATAGTGAAATAATAATAAAGTGATAAAAGCGCTGCGGAGTGTGAAAGACAAAGAGGTAAATCCCTAATAACAATGTATCACAAGAACAAAGGCCACGCGGCTCACCACCGAGCAGACGACGTGCTCAGGCCGGCGGGTATGTCAGCAGCACAACCAACGGTACAAGGGGGAAGGAAAAGAGTCACACCGACGTCATGGGGTCAGGAACCCACCCAAAAAAGAGCCACACACCGACATCATGGGGTCAAGAAACCCTCAACAAAAAAAAAAAGTGTCACATACCGACATCATTGAGTCAAGAACTCCCCCCCAAAAAAAAAGTCAGGAACCGACATCATGGGGACAAGAAGCTCCCCCCAAAAAAGTCACACACCGACATCATAGGGTCGAGGGTCAGTGCAAATAAGGAGGTGAAAAGCGCAGAATGAATGACACCGAATAACACAACAACATTCATCAATATATTGAAAAATACAATAACTGCAGAGACAGGCTGTGGCACTACAAGTCCCAGCATACAGCAAGGTGGGGTACTGATGAGGATACAAGAACGCTGTATATATAATGTGATATGTAACATTGCTGGGACACTGAAGGATATGCCATCATCTGAGATCTTTTCTCCAGTGGGTGGTCACACAGATCATTGCCCCCCATGTCCCATATTCCTGCAGTAATCACGTTACCCCCATATTTGATTTAACCCTTTAGGGACAGAGACAAACCAGCAGACTTGTCATTGATGGAGCGAGAATGTTCCGCAGTGTTAGTGACCTTCTTGGGGGCAATATGTGACAATGCTTGGATTAGGGTCTTTGATCAGCGCGGCCGCTGCTGAATGTGGTCACACAATTGTGCTGATATCACTGGGAGCTGCTCGAGCAGCCGGACATTCATCCTGCGCTCGGCTGCCGACATTATTAATGGCAGCTATGATCAATCTTTGTTCTTTAGGTCGAGGTTGTAATAATACTGACCCTCTTACATTGGGGAATGTTCCTCAGCGAGGAGGGGCGGTGAGCGCTGCCGAGGAGCCGGTAACATCTACTGTCCTGACGTCTGTACTGGTGGAGCTCTGCAGAGGAGCCGGTAACATCTACTCTCCTGACGTCTGTACTGGTGGAGCGCTGCCGAGGTCCGAGGAGCCGGTAACATCTACTGTCCTGACGTCTGTACTGGTGGAGCACTGCAGAGGAGGCGGTAACATCTAGTGTCCTGACGTCTGTACTGGTGGAGCGCTGCAGAGGAGGCGGTAACATCTACTGTCCTGATGTCTGTACTGGTGGAGCTCTGCAGAGGAGCCGGTAACATCTACTGTCCTGACGTCTGTACTGGTGGAGCTCTGCAGAGGAGCCGGTAACATCTACTTTCCTGACGTCTGCACTGGTGGAGCGCTGCCGAGGAGCCGGTAACATCTACTGTCCTGATGTCTGTACTGGTGGAGCTCTGCAGAGGAGCCGGTAACATCTACTGTCCTGACGTCTGCACTGGTGGAGCGCTGCCGAGGAGCCGGTAACATCTACTGTCCTGACGTCTGCACTGGTGGAGCGCTGCCGAGGAGCCGGTAACATCTACTGTCCTGACGTCTGTACTGGTGGAGCTCTGCAGAGGAGCCGGTAACATCTACTGTCCTGACGTCTGTACTGGTGGAGCGCTGCAGAGGAGCCGGTAACATCTACTGTCCTGACGTCTGCACTGGTGGAGCGCTGCCGAGGAGCCGGTAACATCTACTGTCCTGACGTCTGTACTGGTGGAGCGCTGCAGAGGAGCCGGTAACATCTACTGTCCTGACGTCTGTACTGGTGGAGCTCTGCAGAGGAGCCGGTAACATCTACTGTCCTGACGTCTGTACTGGTGGAGCGCTGCAGAGGAGCCGGTAACATCTACTGTCCTGACGTCTGCACTGGTGGAGCGCTGCCGAGGTCCGAGGAGCCGGTAACATCTACTGTCCTGACGTCTGTACTGGTGGGAATGGGGACGTTTCTGTCCCATGAAATGAGTCGATCTAAAAACTGGATGTCTGCGGTGGAGAAGTGATAAGAGGAGGTGAGGCCAAGTGACGGCTGTACGGGCCATGAAGGGATTCACCTCTACTGGACTGCCCCAGCGTCATTCATCCTGTGCTCTTCACCTCCTTATTTGCACCCACACCTGAACCCCATGATGTCGTGTGTGACTTTTGGGGGTGTTTTTGACCTCATGATGTCGTGTGTGACTTTTGGGGGTGTTTTTGACCTCATGATGTCGGGTGTGACTTTTTGGGGGTGTTTTTGACCTCATGATGTCGTGTGTGACTTTTGGGGGTGTTTTTGACCTCATGATGTCGGGTGTGACTTTTTGGGGGTGTTTTTGACCTCATGATGTCGTGTGTGACTTTTGGGGGTGTTTTTGACCTCATGATGTCGGGTGTGACTTTTTGGGGGTGTTTTTGACCTCATGATGTCGTGTGTGACTTTTGGGGGTGTTTTTGACCTCATGATGTCAGGTGTGACTCTTTTCCCCTCAATATAAACAGTTTGTGCTGCTCTCATACACAGCGGCCGGAGGACGCCTCTGTCCGATGGTGAAACGCGCAGCCCTTGTTGTTTTCATACATCTTTATTAGGATATTATCTGCTTGTTTTTCCAGCAGCGCTTTTATGACCTAGCCATTATGGGATGTATTACTACTTGATATGGACGTTTCCATTGGTCATCACTATGGGGTCTCCAGGGACCCCGGCACTCAGCGGTTATCAGTGCAGCGCTCCTAGTGGCCACTGATAGGTACTGCACACCCACTCATTCCAGGCTGCTGCTGCCACCGATCTGATAGTGATGGATGATCTGCAGGATAATAGCAAAGTGATGGAACAACCGTGTAAGACATTGTCTGCTCCAGGCAACTACATGAAGGGTCTGTGCCGCAGACCACCACTGTGCTACAGACCACTACTAACTACAGACCACCACGATACTACACAGACCACCACTATACTCCACAGACCACCACTATACTCCACAGACCACCACTATACTCCACAGACCACCACTATACTCCACAGACCACCACTATACTCCACAGACCACCACTATACTCCACAGACCACCACTATACTACACAGACCACCACTATACTACACAGACCACCACTATACTCCACAGACCACCACTATACTCCACAGACCACCACTATACTACACAGACCACCACTATACTACACAGACCACCACTATACTACACAGACCACCACTGTACTCCACAGACCACCACTATACTCCACAGACCACCACTATACTACACAGACCACCACTATACTCCACAGACCACCACTATACTCCACAGACCACCACTGTACTCCACAGACCACCACTGTACTCCACAGACCACCACTGTACTACACAGACCACCACTGTACTCCACAGACCACCACTGTACTCCACAGACCACCACTATACTCCACAGACCACCACTATACTACACAGACCACCACTGTACTACACAGACCACCACTGTACTCCACAGACCACCACTGTACTCCACAGACCACCACTATACTACACAGACCACCACTATACTACACAGACCCCCACTGTACTCCACAGACCACCACTATACTCCACAGACCACCACTATACTCCACAGACCACCACTATACTCCACAGACCACCACTATACCACACAGACCACCACTATACTCCACAGACCACTACTAACTACAGACCACCACTATACTCCACAGACCACCACTATACTACACAGACCCCCACTATACTACAGACCCCCACTATACTCCAGACCCTTCCCAGTGGGAGGATATAGTACGGTTCAGTAGGACGAGGACATGATTCTCCACTGATTATGGATATTCGGGTGCTCCGCGCTTCACTTCTGTGCCAGGATCACACATTCCTGGTTATATGGAAGACATGATATGAGTAACGCTACGTACTGGAGGTCTCCAGCGTCTTCTCCGGACTCTCCATGGAGGAGGACTTCTTTCTTCCCAGATTCATCAGGTTGCTGAGTTTCAGGCCCGATGGACCCTTCTTCTTCACTGGGTGGGAAGACAGACACAGGGGACACCATTAATATCAGCCTTGTGATAGGCGGGACAACACTACCTCCAGCCCAGCAGGACACATACTTTTATATGTGTCTATTATATCTGAAAAGGTCGAGGCTGATTCCCCCCCCCTAATAATCACAGGTCAGGAGTCTACATGTGATAATCCGCACACAGCAAGGCATGGTGGCCTCAATGTAGATCACAGCCGCGAGGAAAACGCCAAGAAGACACAGACTCCGGAAACAGATGTAAAAAGAACCAAATCCCCCAAAACAAGGACTAATGAGGAGCACAAAGTGATGGGGCGACACAGGGTCACGGACGTCCTCCAAAGGATCCGCCAAGGGAAGACGCCACGCAGGATTCTGTTCTGCTGCTTCCTACTTCTGCTCTATAATTACACACAAAAGCCGAACATCTCTGCACAAAGAGGCACTGTCCGTCCAGACTAGAAGGGTCCGACAGTGCAAGACCATCATCCTGCACGGGGGCCGTCACTGGAACCAGCGGCCAACGCTCCCATACAACGCCCCTAATTAGCAAGAGCGGACAGCACAAGCCTGCTCTGTATACTGGGGGCAAATCACAGCATCTATGTGCAATCAACAGTACCATTCTATATATACACTGCACAGTACCACTTCTCCTGTCCTGTATACTGGGTGTAATCCTCAGTATCTGTATTATTCTATATACATATACACTGCACAGTACCACTTCTCCTGTCCTGTATACTGGGTGTAATCCTCAGTATCTGTATTATTCTGTATATATACTGCACAGTACCACTTCTCCTGTCCTGTATACTGGGTATAATCCTCAGTACCTGTATTATTCTGTATATATACACTGCACAGTACCACTTCTCCTGTCCTGTATACTGGGTGTAATCCTCAGTATCTGTATTATTCTGTATATATACACTGCACAGTACCACTTCTCCTGTCCTGTATACGGGGTGTAATCCTCAGTATCTGTATTATTCTGTATATACACTGCACAGTACCACTTCTCCTGTCCTGTATACTGGGTGTAATCCTCAGTATCTGTATTATTCTGTATATATACACTGCACAGTACCACTTCTCCTGTCCTGTATACTGGGTGTAATCCTCAGTATCTGTATTATTCTGTATATATACACTGCACAGTACCACTTCTCCTGTCCTGTATACTGGGTGTAATCCTCAGTATCTGTATATATACACTGCACAGTACCACTTCTCCTGTCCTGTATACTGGGTGTAATCCTCAGTATCTGTATTATCCTGTATATATACACTGCACAGTACCACTTCTCCTGTCCTGTATACTGGGTGTAATCCTCAGTATCTGTATTATTCTGTATATATACACTGCACAGTACCACTTCTCCTGTCCTGTATACTGGGTGTAATCCTCAGTATCTGTATTATTCTGTATATACACTGCACAGTACCACTTCTCCTGTCCTGTATACTGGGTGTAATCCTCAGTATCTGTATTATTCTGTATATATACACTGCACAGTACCACTTCTCCTGTCCTGTATACTGGGTGTAATCCTCAGTATCTGTATTATTCTGTATATATACACTGCACAGTACCACTTCTCCTGTCCTGTATACTGGGTGTAATCCTCAGTATCTGTATTATTCTGTATATATACACTGCACAGTACCACTTCTCCTGTCCTGTATACTGGGTGTAATCCTCAGTGTCTGTATTATTCTGTATATATACACTGCACAGTACCACTTCTCCTGTCCTGCATACTGGGTGTAATCCTCAGTGTCTGTATTATTCTGTATATATACACTGCACAGTACCACTTCTCCTGTCCTGTATACTGGGTGTAATCCTCAGTATCTGTATTATTCTGTATATATACACTGCACAGTACCACTTCTCCTGTCCTGTATACTGGGTGTAATCCTCAGTATCTGTATTATCCTGTATACATACACTGCACAGTTCCACTTCTCCTGTCCTGTATACTGGGTGTAATCCCCAGTATCTGTATTATCCTGTATATATACACTGCACAGTACCACTTCTCCTGTCCTGTATACTGGGTGTAATCCTCAGTATCTGTATTATTCTGTATATATACACTGCACAGTACCACTTCTCCTGTCCTGTATACTGGGTGTAATCCTCAGTATCTGTATTATCCTGTATACATACACTGCACAGTTCCACTTCTCCTGTCCTGTATACTTGGTGTAATCCTCAGTATCTGTATTATCCTGTATATATACACTGCACAGTACCACTTCTCCTGTCCTGTATACTGGGTGTAATCCTCAGTATCTGTATTATTCTGTATATATACACTGCACAGTACCACTTCTCCTGCCCTGTATACTGGGTGTAATCCTCAGTATCTGTATTATCCTGTATATATACACTGCACAGTACCACTTCTCCTGTCCTGTATACTGGGTGTAATCCTCAGTATCTGTATTATCCTGTATATATACACTGCACAGTACCACTTCTCCTGTCCTGTATACTGGGTGTAATCCTCAGTATCTGTATTATTCTGTATATATACACTGCACAGTACCACTTCTCCTGTCCTGTATACTGGGTGTAATCCTCAGTATCTGTATTATCCTGTATATATACACTGCACAGTACCACTTCTCCTGTCCTGTATACTGGGTGTAATCCTCAGTATCTGTATTATCCTGTATATATACACTGCACAGTACCACTTCTCCTGTCCTGTATACTGGGTGTAATCCTCAGTATCTGTATTATCCTGTATATATACACTGCACAGTACCACTTCTCCTGTCCTGTATACTGGGTGTAATCCTCAGTATCTGTATTATTCTGTATATATACACTGCACAGTACCACTTCTCCTGTCCTGTATACTGGGTGTAATCCTCAGTACCTGTATTATTCTGTATATATACACTGCACAGTACCACTTCTCCTGTCCTGTATACTGGGTGTAATCCTCAGTATCTGTATTATTCTGTATATATACACTGCACAGTACCACTTCTCCTGTCCTGTATACTGGGTGTAATCCTCAGTATCTGTATTATTCGGTATATACACACTGCACAGTACCACTTCTCCTGTCCTGTATACTGGGTGTAATCCTCAGTGTCTGTATTATTCTGTATATATACACTGCACAGTACCACTTCTCCTGTCCTGCATACTGGGTGTAATCCTCAGTGTCTGTATTATTCTGTATATATACACTGCACAGTACCACTTCTCCTGTCCTGTATACTGGGTGTAATCCTCAGTATCTGTATTATTCTGTATATATACACTGCACAGTACCACTTCTCCTGTCCTGTATACTGGGTGTAATCCTCAGTATCTGTATTATCCTGTATACATACACTGCACAGTTCCACTTCTCCTGTCCTGTATACTGGGTGTAATCCCCAGTATCTGTATTATCCTGTATATATACACTGCACAGTACCACTTCTCCTGTCCTGTATACTGGGTGTAATCCTCAGTGTCTGTATTATTCTGTATATATACACTGCACAGTACCACTTCTCCTGTCCTGTATACTGGGTGTAATCCTCAGTGTCTGTATTATTCTGTATATATACACTGCACAGTACCACTTCTCCTGTCCTGTATACTGGGTGTAATCCTCAGTGTCTGTATTATTCTGTATATATACACTGCACAGTACCACTTCTCCTGTCCTGTATACTGGGTGTAATCCCCAGTATCTGTATTATCCTGTATATATACACTGCACAGTACCACTTCTGCTGTCCTGTATACTGGGTGTAATCCTCAGTATCTGTATTATTCTGTATATATACACTGCACAGTACCACTTCTCCTGTCCTGTATACTGGGTGTAATCCTCAGTATCTGTATTATCCTGTATACATACACTGCACAGTTCCACTTCTCCTGTCCTGTATACTGGGTGTAATCCCCAGTATCTGTATTATCCTGTATATATACACTGCACAGTACCACTTCTGCTGTCCTGTATACTGGGTGTAATCCTCAGTATCTGTATTATCCTGTATATATACACTGCACAGTACCACTTCTCCTGTCCTGTATACTGGGTGTAATTCTCAGTATCTGTATTATTCTGTATATATACACTGCACAGTACCACTTCTCCTGTCCTGTATACTGGGTGTAATCCTCAGTATCTGTATTATTCTGTATATATACACTGCACAGTACCACTTCTCCTGTCCTGTATACTGGGTGTAATCCTCAGTGTCTGTATTATCCTGTATATATACACTGCACAGTACCACTTCTCCTGTCCTGTATACTAGGTGTAATCCTCAGTATCTGTATTATTCTGTATATATACACTGCACAGTACCACTTCTCCTGTCCTGTATACTGGGTGTAATCCTCAGTACCTGTATTATTCTGTATATATACACTGCACAGTACCACTTCTCCTGTCCTGTATACTGGGTGTAATCCTCAGTATCTGTATTATTCTGTATATATACACTGCACAGTACCACTTCTCCTGTCCTGTATACTGGGTGTAATCCTCAGTATCTGTATTATTCTGTATATATACACTGCACAGTACTTCTCCTGTCCTGTATACTGGGTGTAATCCTCAGTATCTGTATTATTCTGTATATATACACTGCACAGTACCACTTCTCCTGTCCTGTATACTGGGTGTAATCCTCAGTATCTGTATTATTCTGTGTATATACACTGCACAGTACCACTTCTCCTGTCCTGTATACTGGGTGTAGTCCTCAGTATCTGTATTATTCTGTATATATACACTGCACAGTACTTCTCCTGTCCTGTATACTGGGTGTAATCCTCAGTATCTGTATTATTCTGTATATATACACTGCACAGTGCCACGTCTCCTGTCCTGTATACTGGGTGTAATCCTCAGTACCTGTATTATTCTGTATATATACACTGCACAGTACCACTTCTCCTGTCCTGTATACTGGGTGTAATCCTCAGTATCTGTATTATTCTGTGTATATACACTGCACAGTACCACTTCTCCTGTCCTGTATACTGGGTGTAATCCTCAGTACCTGTATTATTCTGTATATATACACTGCACAGTACCACTTCTCCTGTCCTGTATACTGGGTGTAATCCTCAGTATCTGTATTATTCTGTGTATATACACTGCACAGTACCACTTCTCCTGTCCTGTATACTGGGTGTAGTCCTCAGTATCTGTATTATTCTGTATATATACACTGCACAGTACTTCTCCTGTCCTGTATACTGGGTGTAATCCTCAGTATCTGTATTATTCTGTATATATACACTGCACAGTACCACTTCTCCTGTCCTGTATACTGGGTGTAGTCCTCAGTATCTGTATTATTCTGTATATATACACTGCACAGTACTTCTCCTGTCCTGTATACTGGGTGTAATCCTCAGTATCTGTATTATTCTGTATATATACACTGCACAGTACCACTTCTCCTGTACTGTATACTGGGTGTAATCCTCAGTATCTGTATTATTCTGTGTATATATACACTGCACAGTACCACTTCTCCTGTCCTGTATACTGGGTGTAATCCTCAGTATCTGTATTATTCTGTATATATACACTGCACAGTACCACTTCTCCTGTCCTGTATACTGGGTGTAATCCTCAGTATCTGTATTATTCTGTATATATACACTGCACAGTACTTCTCCTGTCCTGTATACTGGGTGTAATCCTCAGTATCTGTATTATTCTGTATATATACACTGCACAGTACCACTTCTCCTGTCCTGTATACTGGGTGTAATCCTCAGTATCTGTATTATTCTGTGTATATACACTGCACAGTACCACTTCTCCTGTCCTGTATACTGGGTGTAATCCTCAGTATCTGTATTATTCTGTATATATACACTGCACAGTACCACTTCTCCTGTCCTGTATACTGGGTGTAGTCCTCAGTATCTGTATTATTCTGTATATATACACTGCACAGTACTTCTCCTGTCCTGTATACTGGGTGTAATCCTCAGTATCTGTATTATTCTGTATATATACACTGCACAGTACCACTTCTCCTGTCCTGTATACTGGGTGTAATCCTCAGTGTCTGTATTATTCTGTATATATACACTGCACAGTACCACTTCTCCGATCCTATATACTGGGTGTAATCCTCAGTACCTGTATTATTCTGTATATATACACTGCACAGTACCACTTCTCCTGTACTGTATACTGGGTGTAATCCTCAGGATCTGTATTATTCTGTATATATACACTGCACAGTACCACTTCTCCTGTCCTGTATACTGGGTGTAATCCTCAGTATCTGTATTATTCTGTATATATACACTGCACAGTACCACTTCTCCTGTCCTGTATACTGGGTGTAATCCTCAGTATCTGTATTATTCTGTATATATACACTGCACAGTACCACTTCTCCTGTCCTGTATACTGGGTGTAATCCTCAGTATCTGTATTATTCTGTGTATATACACTGCACAGTACCACTTCTCCTATCCTGTATACTGGGTGTAGTCCTCAGTATCTGTATTATTCTGTATATATACACTGCACAGTACCACTTCTCCTGTCCTGTATACTGGGTGTAATCCTCAGTATCTGTATTATTCTGTATACATACACTGCACAGTGCCTCTTCTCCTGTCCTGTATACTGGGTGTAATCCTCAGTACTTGTATTATTCTGTATATACACTGCACAGTACCACTTCTCCTGTCCTGTATACTGGGTGTAATCCTCAGTATCTGTATTATTCTGTATATATACACTGCACAGTACCACTTCTCCTGTCCTGTATACTGGGTGTAATCCTCAGTATCTGTATTATTCTGTATACATACACTGCACAGTGCCTCTTCTCCTGCCCTGTATACTGGGTGTAATCCTCAGTACTTGTATTATTCTGTATATACACTGCACAGTGCCACTTCTCCTGTCCTGTATACTGGGTGTAATCCTCAGTATCTGTATTATTCTGTGTATATACACTGCACAGTACCACTTCTCCTGTCCTGTATACTGGGTGTAATCCTCAGTATCTGTATTATTCTGTATATATACACTGCACAGTACCACTTCTCCTGTCCTGTATACTGGGTGTAATCCTCAGTATCTGTATTATTCTGTATATATACACTGCACAGTACCACTTCTTCTCCTGTCCTGTATACTGGGTGTAATCCTCAGTATCTGTATTATTCTGTATATATACACTGCACAGTACCACTTCTCCTGTCCTGTATACTGGGTGTAATCCTCAGTATCTGTATTATTCTGTGTATATACACTGCACAGTACCACTTCTCCTGTCCTGTATACTGGGTGTAATCCTCAGTATCTGTATTATTCTGTGTATATACACTGCACAGTACCACTGGGTGTAGTTTGCCGGTCTGATGTGTTTTACCTTCCTTGATCTCGGGGGTCTCGGGGTGCCCATCTGTGCTGCTTCCGCTTTCTGAGGCTGCGGAGTATCTGTCCGTGGCTTCACCCTATTGTATACAGTATTGCACTCTTGTCGTTATGATTGTTAGCAGCAGTAGCATTACCCTATAGATCAGTCTGATTGGATAGCAGATGACTCAGACTCTGCGGTTTCCGTTCTTGCCCTCAGATCTGACAGATTCTGATGTTTGTACCTTGCTGTGGATGGGACGTTGATTGTCTGCAGCGGTCAGTGAGCTTTCCGGGATGGACTCGCTCTGCGTCCCGCTGGTGTCCTGGATGACCTGAGGAGCAGAGACCCCGATATTACACCCCAGAAATGACACGTACGGAAGGAAACAATGGTGCGAATCTCTGAAGGTTTGATATAAAAGTAACAAACTGTAATAACTGGTGACTACAATGCAGCGTCTGTGCCCGGGACCGCGAGGAGGGCCTCTCCGCTCACTAGCCATTGTCCCCCGCTCTCTGCCCATTGGCCCCCGCTCACTAGCCATTGTCCCCCGCTCACTAGCCATTGGCCCCTGCTCACTAGCCGTTGGCCCCCGCTCTCTGCCCATTGGCCCCCGCTCACTAGCCGTTGGCCCCTGCTCACTAGCCGTTGGCCCCCGCTCTCTGCCCATTGGCCCCCGCTCACTAGCCATTGTCCCCCGCTCTCTGCCCATTGGCCCCCGCTCACTAGCCATTGGCCCCTGCTCACTAGCCATTGGCCCCCGCTCTCTGCCCATTGGCCCCCGCTCACTAGCCATTGGCCCCCGCTCACTAGCCATTGTCCCCCGCTCTCTGCCCATTGGCCCCCGCTCACTAGCCATTGGCCCCTGCTCACTAGCCATTGGCCCCCGCTCTCTGCCCATTGGCCCCCGCTCACTAGCCATTGTCCCCCGCTCTCTGCCCATTGGCCCCTGCTCACTAGCCATTGGCCCCTGCTCACTAGCCATTGGCCCCCGCTCTCTGCCCATTGGCCCCCGCTCACTAGCCATTGGCCCCCGCTCTCTGCCCATTGGCCCCCGCTCTCTGCCCATTGGCCCCCGCTCTCTGCCCATTGGCCCCCGCTCACATTTATGGGGTTTTGCAGGTTTTATAGGGAAGTTTAAGCTTTTATCTCGGGGTCTTTGAAGTCTCAGCAGGAAATGTTCCCACACAACAGTTGTGTGTCCATTATTGAGGAGGTGAAGACCCCGCTCCCCGCGATAGCAGAGGCCTCTGTCCTCTACATGAAAGACGACCCCCAGATGGAGGAGAAGCCGGGTCCACGGCGGAGGTGGCCGCTCATTAAAGGCACAGGCTTCTTATTGATCATTAGTGAATAGTTCCGCTACAAAAGTAGAAGAAGTTCTGCCCCTCAGACACCGGACATTTCTACTGTACTACTAAAGACACTAACGGCTGCTGATCAGAGAAGAAACCAGCGGGCGCCAGGTGGCAGTGACAGGCACGTGCGGGTCCTAGGTGGCAGTGACAGGCACGTGCGGGTCCTAGATGACAGTGACAGTGACGTGCGGGTCCTAGGTGGCAGTGACAGGCGCGTGCGGGTCCTAGGTGGCAGTGACAGGCGCGTGCGGGTCCTAGGTGACAGTGACAGGCGTGCGCGGGTCCTAGGTGACAGGTGTGCGCGGGTCCTAGGTGACAGGCGTGCGCGGGTCCTAGGTGACAGGCGTGCGCGGGTCCTAGGTGACAGGCGTGCGCGGGTCCTAGGTGACAGGCGTGCGCGGGTCCTAGGCGACAGGCGTGCGCGGGTCCTAGGCGACAGGCGTGCGCGGGTCCTAGGCGACAGGCGTGCGCGGGTCCTAGGTGACAGTGACAGGCGTGTGCGGGTCCTAGGTGACAGGCGTGTGCGGGTAATAGGTGACAGTGACAGGCGTGTGCGGGTCCTAGGTCACAGTGACAGGCGCGTGCGGGTCCCAGGTGACAGTGACAGGCGCGTGCGGGTCCCAGGTGACAGTGACAGGCGTGTGCGGGTCCCAGGTGGCAGTGACAGGCGTGTGCGGGTCCCAGGTGGCAGTGACAGGCGTGTGTCGGTCCTAGGTGGCAGTGACAGGCGTGTACGGGTCCTAGGTGGCAGTGACAGGCGTGTGCGGGTCCTAAGTGACAGGCGTGTGCGGGTCCTAGGTGACAGGCGTGTGCGGGTCCTAGGTGGCAGTGACAGGCGTGTACGGGTCCTAGGTGGCAGTGACAGGCGTGTGTGGGTCCTAGGTGACAGGCGTGTGCGGGTCCTAGGTGACAGGCGTGTGCGGGTCCTAGGTGGCAGGCGTGTGCGGGTCCTAGGTGGCAGGCGTGTGCGGGTCCTAGGTGGCAGTGACAGGCGTGTGCGGGTCCTAGGTGGCAGGCGTGTGCGGGTCCTAGGTGGCAGGCGTGTGCGGGTCCTAGGTGGCAGTGACAGGCGTGTGTGGGTCCTAGGTGGCAGGCGTGTGCGGGTCCTAGGTGGCAGGCGTGTGCGGGTCCTAGGTGACAGTGACAGGCGTGTGCGGGTCCTAGGTGACAGTGACAGGCGTGTGCTGTGCGGGTCCTAGGTGGCAGGCGTGTGCGGGTCCTAGGTGACAGTGACAGGTGTGTGCGGGTCCTAGGTGACAGTGACAGGCGTGCGCGGGTCCTCGGTGGCAGGCGTGTGCGGGTCCTAGGTGGCAGTGACAGGCGTGTGCGGGTCCTAGGTGGCAGTGACAGGCGTGTGCGGGTCCTCGGTGGCAGGCGTGTGCGGGTCCTAGGTGGCAGGCGTGTGCGGGTCCTAGGTGGCAGGCGTGTGCGGGTCCTAGGTGACAGTGACAGGTGTGTGCGGGTCGTAGGTGACAGTGACAGGCGTGCGCGGGTCCTCGGTGGCAGTGACAGGCGTGTGCGGGTCCTCGGTGGCAGGCGTGTGGCGGTTAGCACTTACCTTCAGCCATTGCAGCGCCTGCTCCCGGCTCTGCATCCCCAGCACTATCACGTCCCCAGTACTCGGGGTGATCTTCAGGTTGTGCTCCTTCTTCCGCACCTGCTTCTCTTTGTGGGTCACTGAGCAGCCCAGTAAACTGATGTCCAGCTGAGGACTGTGCTCCTTGGAGCTTTTATAACACTGAGGAGGAAAATGTGCAATTAGCGCCTAATTATCCGTCAGCAGGTGATGAGGAGGGGAGCAGACGTGCGGGGCGCGGCGGGGCGCGGGGTGGGGCGCGGCGGGGCGGGGGACGGGGCGCGGCGGGGCGCGGGGTGGGGCGCGGCGGGGCGGGGGACGGGGCGCGGCGGGGCGCGGCGGGGCGCGGGGTGGGGCGCGGCGGGGCGGGGGACGGGGCGCGGCGGGGCGCGGGGTGGGGCGCGGCGGGGGACGGGGCGCGGGGCGCGGCGGGGCGCGGCGGGGCGCGGCGGGGCGCGGGGTGGGGCGCGGCGGGGCGGGGGACGGGGCGGGGCGGGGGGTCGTTACCATGAGGCGGCCGTCCCTGATCACACACAGCTGCTTTGCCCACTGTCCCAGCCACTTCTTCCTCCACAGGAAGGCGCAGATGAGGGCGTCCTTCATCAGCTCTATGGAGGCCTCCGTTGACGGCCATTGGTGCTGGTGGGCGGGCGACTTTCCCCGGGTATTTTCCTCTTCGTCGTAAGACTCATACGAGCTGCTGACGGCTTCTCCGTCCTCTGAAAGGTGAGAAGAATCAATATGAGTGGCACACGCAGCACACGGGTCCCGTCACAATGTGTGCGGCTCACAGAGCATTGCCTGATACAGAGTCAGTCGTCTCGTCTGCTGCTCTTTCTCCCCTCTCACAGCACGCACTCTCACAATGTGCAGCTGCATCCCCCTCCTCCCTGTCTATGATTACTTTACACTCTGAAATTGTTCAGAAACCTCAAAATAAAAAAAAAGAAATCTACTGGGAGATGGTAAATGCAGAGAGAGGGGGGCTGCAGACCCCGGCCGGTGAGGAGGACACGGTGCTCTAATGTCCTATGTGGTCACATCATCCCCACACGGGGGGCGCCCTGAAGAATCTGGCTCCTTCGCGCAGTCTTTGGGGTCTGTGGTTCCATTTCCCTTGATTTTATTTGTAATATGGAAGCGTCATGTTTCTATCTGGGTTTCTCGGAGCGTCCGGCAGCCGCAGATTAACCATTGCCTCTCAGGATAATCGGTGAGAGCGGAGACGGATAATGGAGTGACCGAACTTTCCACAGGAGCTGCTGGACTGACAGCCCACTCCCACTCAGGACCAGGGGCCACACAATCAGCTGCTGTGGATACTCCACGGGGCCCCTGGGCTTCGATGCCAAACATGAACACGTCCCCTCACTTCTATATACCATTAGTATTACAGGGTCCCCAGGTCTCCAGGACTTTGCTGCGCCCCCATATCTACACCCTGGCTGCAGCCGCCCATCGCAGGGTAAGATGGATCCTTTCCACATGAGTGGAGTGACGCTGGGCTTCAGCTGCTGCAGGCAGCACTAGGTGAGGACTGAGCCAAAGAGGTGCCGCAGCAGCCATGATTGCCAGGCTGCACTTTCTATGAAGTTACTATATTGCGTCGTGTGTTACATGTTCTGCAAAAATAAAAATCTGGGGAACAATGGTGGCTCCATGAGTGACAGAGGACAGCGGACAGAGGACAGCAGACAGAGGACACCGGACAGCGGACAGAGGACAGCGAACAGAGGACAGCGAACAGAGGACAGCAGACAGCGGACAGCGGACAGAGGACAGCGGACAGCGGACAGAGGACAGCGGACAGAGGACAGCGGACAGCGGACAGAGGACAGAGGACAGAGGACAGAGGACAGCGGACAGAGGACAGCGGACAGAGGACAGCGGACAGAGGACAGCGGACAGAGAACAGCGAACAGAGGACAGAGGACAGCGGACAGAGAACAGAGGACAGAGGACAGCGGACAGAGGACAGCGGACAGCGGACAGAGAACAGCGAACAGAGGACAGCGGACAGCGGACAGAGGACAGAGGACAGCGGACAGCGGACAGAGGACAGAGGACAGCGGACAGAGGACAGCGGACAGAGGACAGCGGACAGCGAACAGCGAACAGAGGACAGAGGACAGCGGACAGCGGACAGAGGACAGCGGACAGCGGACAGAGGACAGCGGACAGCGGACAGAGGACAGCGGACAGAGGACAGCGGACAGAGGACAGAGGACAGAGGACAGCGGACAGCGGACAGAGGACAGAGGACAGAGGACAGAGGACAGAGGACAGCGGACAGAGGACAGCGGACAGAGGACAGCGGACAGAGAACAGCGAACAGAGGACAGAGGACAGCGGACAGAGGACAGCGGACACCGGAGAGAGGACAGCGGACAGAGAACAGCGGACAGAGGACAGCGGACAGAGAACAGCGGACAGAGGACAGAGAACAGCGGACAGAGAACAGCGGACAGAGAACAGCGGACAGAGGACAGCGGACAGAGAACAGCGGACAGAGAACAGCGGACAGAGGACAACGGACAGAGGACAGCGGACAGAGAACAGCGGACAGAGGACAGAGAACAGCGGACAGAGGACAGAGAACAGCGGACAGAGGACAGAGAACAGCGGACAGAGGACAGAGAACAGCGGACAGAGGACAGAGGACAGCGGACAGAGGACAGAGAACAGCGGACAGAGGACAGAGAACAGCGGACAGAGGACAGAGGACAGAGAACAGCGGACAGAGGACAGAGAACAGCGGACAGAGGACAGAGGACAGCGGACAGAGGACAGAGGACAGCGGACAGAGAACAGCGGACAGAGAACAGCGGACAGAGGACAGAGAACAGCGGACAGAGGACAGCGGACAGAGAACAGCGGACAGATGACAGAGGACAGAGAACAGCGGACAGAGGACAGCGGACAGAGAACAGCGGACAGAGGACAGAGAACAGCGGACAGAGGACAGCGGACAGAGGACAGCGGACACCGAACAGAGGACAGCGGACAGAGAACAGCGGACAGAGGACAGCGGACAGAGAACAGCGGACAGAGAACAGCGGACAGAGGACAGAGGACAGCGGACAACGGACAGAGGACAGCGGACAGAGGACCGCGGACAGAGGACAGCGGACAGAGAACAGCGGACAGAGAACAGCGGACAGAGGACAGCGGACAGAGAACAGCGGACAGAGGACAGAGGACAGAGAACAGCGGACAGAGGACAGAGAACAGCGGACAGAGGACCGCGGACAGAGGACAGAGGACAGCGGACAGAGAACAGCGGACAGAGGACCGCGGACAGAGGACAGCGGACAGCGGACAGAGAACAGCGGACAGAGGACAGAGAACAGCGGACAGCAGACAGAGGACAGTGGACAGAGGACAGCGGACACCCTGACAGAGGACAGCGGACAGAGAACAGCGGACAGAGGACAGAGAACAGCGGACAGCGGACAGAGGACAGCGGACAGAGGACAGCGGACAGAGGACAGCGGACAGAGGACAGAGAACAGCGGACAGAGGACAGCGGACAGCGGACAGAGGACAGAGGTCAGCAGACAGCGGACAGAGGTCAGCAGACAGCGGACAGAGGACATCGGACAGAGGACAGCGGACAGAGGACCGCGGACAGAGGACAGCGGACAGAGAACAGCGAACAGAGGACAGAGGACAGAGGACAGAGGTCAGCGGACAGCGGACAGAGGTCAGCGGACAGAGGTCAGCAGACAGCGGACAGAGGTCAGCAGACAGCGGACAGAGGACAGAGGACAATCCCTGCAGATGATCAGTGTGTAATGTATCACGAGATCGCAGCCACAGACGTGGCGCATAGTGACACCCACGAGGCGCCGGACACGAACACTGGAGGATCCGATGACCGCGGGGCAGGATTATTAACCCCCTGGACACCGACCTCACCCCGGACAACGCGAACATTATAGAAGCACCTAGACACCAGGAACCCTGTATATTAACCCGGGAGACTCCACTGATGTCAGCAATATCCCAGGGGCCAATGTGTGGGATATTAACCCACTAAACACCAGGGATGTTATTATTGATCCAACAGACACCATAAATATTAAAGGGATTGTCCAGGATTTAGGGGTACTTTACACGCTGCGACATCGCTACCAATATATCGTTGGGGTCACGTCATTAGTGACGCACATCCTGCGTCGGTAGCGACATTGCAACGTGTTAACACTAATGAGCAACGATTAACGATCGCAAAATCGTTCCAAAACGGTGATCGGTGACACGTCGCTCCTTTCCTGATTATCGCTGCAGCGACAGGTGCGTTGTTGTTTGTCGTTCCTGCAGCTCCATACATCGCTCCGTGTGACTCCGCAGGAGCGAGGAACATCTCCTTACCTGCCGCCACCGGCAATGCGGAAGGAAGGAGGTGGGCGGGATGTTACGCCCCGCTTATCTCCGCCCCTCCGCTTCTATTGGCCGGCTGCTTAGTGACGTCGCTGTGATGCCGCACGACCCGCCCCCTTGAAGGAGGGATTGTTCGGCGGTCACAGCGACGTCGCAGGGCAGGTGAGTGCGTGTGACGCTGCCGTGGCGATAATGTTCACTACGGCAGCGATCACACAATATCGCACACACGACGGGGGCGGGGGCTATCGCACGCAACATCACTAGCAATGTCGCAGCGTGTAAAGCCCCCTTTAGAGATGGCTTTTCCTGATTATCGGATTAGCGGGGTTATGTCACCCGACATCTCTACGGTACCGAATGGCTGTTATCAGGTGGTGACAGCATGAAATAGTGAATAGGAGCCGGATCAGCACCGCTCCGGACCCCAGAGCAATCCCTACACAGTGCGCAGAGTTGTGCAGAGTTATGCAGAGTTGTGCAGAGTTGTGCAGAGTTATGCAGAGCTGTGCAGAGTTGTGCAGAGCTGTGCAGAGTTGTGCGGAGCTGTGCGGAGTTGTGCAGAGCTGTGCAGAGCTGTGCGGAGTTGAGCAGAGTTGTGCAGAGCTGTGCAGAGCTGTGCGGAGTTGAGCAGAGTTGTGCAGAGCTGTGCGGAGTTGTGTGGAGCTGTGCAGAGTTGTGCAGAGCTATGCGGAGTTGTGTGGAGCTGTGCAGAGTTGTGTAGAGTTGTGCATAGCTGTGCGGAGCTGTGCGGAGTTGTGTGGAGCTGTGCAGAGTTGTGCAGAGCTGTGCGGAGTTGTGCAGAGCTGTGCAGAGCTGTGCGGAGTTGTGCAGAGTTGTGCAGAGCTGTGCAGAGTTGTGCAGAGCTGTGCAGAGTTGTACAGAGTTGTGCAGAGCTGTGCAGAGTTGTGAGGAGCTGTGCGGAGTTGTGCAGCGCTGTGCATAGCTGTGCGGAGTTGCGCGGAGTTGTGCGGAGTTGAGCAGAGTTGTGTAGAGCTGTGCGGAGTTGTGCGGAGTTGAGCAGAGTTGTGTAGAGCTGTGCGGAGCTGCGCGGAGTTGTGCGGAGTTGTGCGGAGTTGTACAGAGTTATGCAGAGCTGTGCAGAGTTGTGAGGAGCTGTGCGGAGTTGTGCAGCGCTGTGCATAGCTGTGCGGAGTTTCGCGGAGTTGTGCGGAGTTGAGCAGAGTTGTGTAGAGCTGTGCGGAGTTGTGCGGAGCTGCGCGGAGTTGTGCGGAGTTGTGCGGAGTTGTGCTGCACATTGGGGACATCTGGAAAACAGCGGATCAGTGGGGGTGCCATGTATCCGCCCCCCAAGGATCCAGTATCAATCACCTGTCCTAAGGATGGGTCATCATCCATATACTAAAGCTGGAAATTAACCCATTCCGTCACTACATATGGACCCCACCCCCAGGATATTACTGAGCTGCAGAACATTGTTACATATGAAGTTACAGGTTTCGGATGGCGTCAGTGAATAAGTGATAGAATTGAGAGCAGCAGAGTGACACTGGCGGGCGGGGAATGAGGAAGGTGAGACGAGACCGGGACCGGGAACAGAAACTGCAATCAGTCCCCACAAGCCTGAATGAGGAAGAGTCCACAACAGCCAGGTCCGGGGCCGCGTCCGGACTCAGGAAGCAAAACGAGAAAATAGCGTGTAAATGGCTGCAGAAGCCACCATCAGCCGCACCCGGGATGACAGCACCGAGAGGGGACAGCTCAGCGCACGACGCGGTTCACACTGTGACAGCCTCTCACTAGAAATCCACTCCAATAATGGGAATGCAGCAGGGACAGGACGCAGTTCACACCAGTGATGCCGCATGGACAGGACGCAGTTCACACCAGTGATGCAGCATGGACAGGACGCAGTTCACACCAGTGATGCCGCATGGACAGGACGCAGTTCACACCAGTGATGCAGCAGGGACAGGACGCAGTTCACACCAGTGATGCAGCAGGGACAGGGCGCAGTTCACACCAGTGATGCAGCAGGGACAGGACGCAGTTCACACCAGTGATGCAGCAGGGACAGGACGCAGTTCACACCAGTGATGCAGCAGGGACAGGACGCAGTTCACACCAGTGATGCAGCAGGGACAGGACGCAGTTCACACCAGTGATGCAGCAGGGACAGGACGCAGTTCACACCAGTGATGCAGCAGGGACAGGACGCAGTTCACACCAGTGATGCAGCAGGGACAGGGCGCAGTTCACACCAGTGATGCAGCAGGGACAGGGCGCAGTTCACACCAGTGATGCAGCAGGGACAGGGCGCAGTTCACACCAGTGATGCAGCAGGGACAGGGCGCAGTTCACACCAGTGATGCAGCATGGACAGGGCGCAGTTCACACCAGTGATGCAGCAGGGACAGGACGCAGTTCACACCAGTGATGTAGCATGGACAGGACGCAGTTCACACCAGTGATGCAACAGGGACAGGACGCAGTTCACACCAGTGATGCAGCATGGACAGGACGCAGTTCACACCAGTGATGCAACAGGGACAGGACGCAGTTCACACCAGTGATGTAGCATGGACAGGACGCAGTTCACACCAGTGATGTAGCATGGACAGGACGCAGTTCACACCAGTGATGCAACAGGGACAGGACGCAGTTCACACCAGTGATGCAGCATGGACAGGACGCAGTTCACACCAGTGATGCAGCATGGACAGGACGCAGTTCACACCAGTGATGCAGGATGGACAGGATGCAGTTCACACCAGTGATGCCGCATGGACAGGGCGCAGTTCACACCAGTGATGCAGCATGGACAGGGCGCAGTTCACACCAGTGATGCAGCATGGACAGGACGCAGTTCACACCAGTGATGCAGCAGGGACAGGACACAGTTCACACCAGTGATGCAGCAGGGACAGGACGCAGTTCACACCAGTGATGCAGCAGGAACAGGGCGCAGTTCACACCAGTGATGCAGCATGGACAGGACGCAGTTCACACCAGTGATGCAGCATGGACAGGACGCAGTTCACACCAGTGATGCAGCATGGACAGGACGCAGTTCACACCAGTGATGCAGCAGGGACAGGACGCAGTTCACACCAGTGATGCAGCAGGGACAGGACGCAGTTCACACCAGTGATGCAGCAGGGACAGGACGCAGTTCACACCAGTGATGCAGCATGGACAGGGTGCAGTTCACACCAGTGATGCAGCATGGACAGGGCGCAGTTCACACCAGTGATGCAGCATGGACAGGGCGCAGTTCACACCAGTGATGCAGCATGGACAGGACGCAGTTCGCACCAGTGATGCAGCATGGACAGGACGCAGTTCACACCAGTGATGCAGCAGGGACAGGACGCAGTTCACACCAGTGATGCAGCATGGACAGGACGCAGTTCACACCAGTGATGCAGCATGGACAGGATGCAGTTCACACCAGTGATGCAGCATGGACAGGACGCAGTTCACACCAGTGATGCAGCATGGACAGGACGCAGTTCACACCAGTGATGCAGCATGGACAGGACGCAGTTCACACCAGTGATGCAGCAGGGACAGGACGCAGTTCACACCAGTGATGCAGCATGGACAGGACGCAGTTCACACCAGTGATGCAGCATGGACAGGGCGCAGTTCACACCAGTGATGCAGCATGGACAGGGCGCAGTTCACACCAGTGATGCAGCATGGACAGGACGCAGTTCACACCAGTGATGCAGCAGGGACAGGACACAGTTCACACCAGTGATGCAGCAGGGACAGGACGCAGTTCACACCAGTGATGCAGCAGGAACAGGGCGCAGTTCACACCAGTGATGCAGCATGGACAGGACGCAGTTCACACCAGTGATGCAGCATGGACAGGACGCAGTTCACACCAGTGATGCAGCAGGGACAGGGCGCAGTTCACACCAGTGATGCAGCATGGACAGGACGCAGTTCACACCAGTGATGCAGCATGGACAGGATGCAGTTCACACCAGTGATGCAGCATGGACAGGACGCAGTTCACACCAGTGATGCAGCATGGACAGGACGCAGTTCACACCAGTGATGCAGCATGGACAGGACGCAGTTCACACCAGTGATGCAGCATGGACAGGACGCAGTTCACACCAGTGATGCAGCATGGACAGGGCGCAGTTCACACCAGTGATGCAGCATGGACAGGGTGCAGTTCACACCAGTGATGCAGCATGGACAGGGCGCAGTTCACACCAGTGATGCAGCAGGGACAGGACGCAGTTCACACCAGTGATGCAGCAGGGACAGGGCGCAGTTCACACCAGTGATGCAGCAGGGACAGGGCGCAGTTCATACCAGAGATGCAGCAGGGACAGAACGCAGTTCACACCAGTGATGCAGCATGGACAGGGCGCAGTTCACACCAGTGATGCAGCAGGGACAGGGCACAGTTCACACCAGTGATGCAGCATGGACAGGGCACAGTTCACACCAGTGATGCAGCATGGACAGGACGCAGTTCACACCAGTGATGCAGCAGGGACAGGACGCAGTTCACACCAGTGATGCAGCAGGGACAGGACACAGTTCACACCAGTGATGCAGCAGGGACAGGACGCAGTTCACACCAGTGATGCAGCAGGGACAGGGCGCAGTTCACACCAGTGATGCAGCATGGACAGGACGCAGTTCACACCAGTGATGCAGCAGGGACAGGGCGCAGTTCACACCAGTGATGCAGCAGGGACAGGACGCAGTTCACACCAGTGATGCAGCATGGACAGGGCACAGTTCACACCAGTGATGCAGCAGGGACAGGACGCAGTTCACACCAGTGATGCAGCAGGGACAGGACGCAGTTCACACCAGTGATGCAGCAGGGACAGGGCGCAGTTCACACCAGTGATGCAGCAGGGACAGGACGCAGTTCACACCAGTGATGCAGCAGGGACAGGACGCAGTTCACACCAGTGATGCAGCATGGACAGGGCGCAGTTCACACCAGTGATGCAGCAGGGACAGGACGCAGTTCACACCAGTGATGCAGCAGGGACAGGACGCAGTTTATACCAGAGATGCAGCAGGGACAGGACGCAGTTCACACCAGTGATGCAGCAGGGACAGGGCGCAGTTCATACCAGAGATGCAGCAGGGACAGGACGCAGTTCACACCAGTGATGCAGCAGGGACAGGACGCAGTTCACACCAGTGATGCAGCAGGGACAGGGCGCAGTTCATACCAGAGATGCAGCAGGGACAGGACGCAGTTCACACCAGTGATGCAGCATGGACAGGACGCAGTTCACACCAGTGATGCAGCAGGGACAGGGCGCAGTTCACACCAGTGATGCAGCAGGGACAGGACGCAGTTCACACCAGTGATGCAGCAGGGACAGGGCACAGTTCACACCAGTGATGCAGCATGGACAGGACGCAGTTCACACCAGTGATGCAGGATGGACAGGACGCAGTTCACACCAGTGATGCAGCAGGGACAGGACGCAGTTCACACCAGTGATGCAGCAGGGACAGGACGCAGTTCACACCAGTGATGCAGCAGGCACAGGACGCAGTTCACACCAGTGATGCAGCAGGGACAGGACGCAGTTCACACCAGTGATGCAGCAGGGACAGGACGCAGTTCACACCAGTGATGCAGCAGGGACAGGGCGCAGTTCATACCAGTGATGCAGCAGGGACAGGGCGCAGTTCACACCAGTGATGCAGCAGGGACAGGACGCAGTTCACACCAGTGATGCAGCAGGGACAGGACGCAGTTCATACCAGTGATGCAGCATGGACAGGACGCAGTTCACACCAGTGATGCAGCATGGACAGGACGCAGTTCACACCAGTGATGCAGCATGCACAGGACGCAGTTCACACCAGTGATGCAGGATGGACAGGACGCAGTTCACACCAGTGATGCAGCATGGACAGGACGCAGTTCACACCAGTGATGCAGCAGGGACAGGGCACAGTTCACACCAGTGATGCAGCAGGGACAGGGCACAGTTCACACCAGTGATGCAGCAGGGACAGGACGCAGTTCACACCAGTGATGCAGCAGGGACAGGACGCAGTTCACACCAGTGATGCAGCAGGGACAGGACGCAGTTCATACCAGTGATGCAGCATGGACAGGACGCAGTTCACACCAGTGATGCAGGATGGACAGGGCGCAGTTCACACTAGTGATGCCGCATGGACAGGACGCAGTTCACACCAGTGATGCAGCATGGACAGGACGCAGTTCACACCAGTGATGCAGCATGCACAGGACGCAGTTCACACCAGTGATGCAGGATGGACAGGACGCAGTTCACACCAGTGATGCAGCATGGACAGGACGCAGTTCACACCAGTGATGCAGCAGGGACAGGGCACAGTTCACTCCAGTGAAGCAGCAGGCACAGGACGCAGTTCACACCAGTGATGCAGCAGGGACAGGACGCAGTTCACACCAGTGATGCAGCAGGGACAGGACGCAGTTCACACCAGTGATGCAGCAGGGACAGGACGCAGTTCATACCAGTGATGCAGCAGGGACAGGGCGCAGTTCACACCAGTGATGCAGCATGGACAGGGCGCAGTTCACACCAGTGATGCAGTATGGACAGGACGCAGTTCACACCAGTGATGCAGCAGGGACAGGACGCAGTTCACACCAGTGATGCAGCAGGGACAGGACGCAGTTCACACCAGTGAGGCAGCAGGGACAGGGCGCAGTTCACACCAGTGATGCAGCAGGGACAGGACGCAGTTCACACCAGTGATGCAGCAGGGACAGGACGCAGTTCACACCAGTGATGCAGCAGGGACAGGACGCAGTTCACACCAGTGATGCAGCATGGACAGGGCGCAGTTCACACCAGTGATGCAGCAGGGACAGGACGCAGTTCACACCAGTGATGCAGCATGGACAGGACGCAGTTCACACCAGTGATGCAGCAGGGACAGGACGCAGTTCATACCAGTGATGCAGCAGGGACAGGACGCAGTTCATACCAGTGATGCAGCAGGGACAGGACGCAGTTCACACCAGTGATGCAGCAGGGACAGGACGCAGTTCACACCAGTGATGCAGCAGGGACAGGACGCAGTTCACACCAGTGATGCAGCATGGACAGGACGCAGTTCACACCAGTGATGCAGGATGGACAGGGCGCAGTTCACACCAGTGATGCAGGATGGACAGGACGCAGTTCACACCAGTGATGCAGCAGGGACAGGACGCAGTTCACACCAGTGATGCAGCATGGACAGGACGCAGTTCACACCAGTGATGCAGCAGGGACAGGACGCAGTTCACACCAGTGATGCAGCAGGGACAGGACGCAGTTCACACCAGTGATGCAGGATGGACAGGGCGGAGTTCACACCAGTGATGCAGGATGGACAGGACGCAGTTCACACCAGTGATGCAGCATGGACAGGGCGGAGTTCACACCAGTGATGCAGCAGGGACAGGATGCAGTTCACACCAGTGATGCAGCATGGACAGGACGCAGTTCACACCAGTGATGCAGGATGGACAGGACGCAGTTCATACCAGTGATGCAGCAGGGACAGGACGCAGTTCACACCAGTGATGCAGCAGGGACAGGACGCAGTTCATACCAGTGATTCAGCATGGACAGGACGCAGTTCACACCAGTGATGCAGCAGGGACAGGACGCAGTTCACACCAGTGATGCAGCAGGGACAGGACGCAGTTCACACCAGTGATGCAGCATGGACAGGACGCAGTTCACACCAGTGATGCAGCAGGGACAGGACGCAGTTCACACCAGTGATGCAGCAGGGACAGGACGCAGTTCATACTAGTGATGCAGCATGGACAGGACGCAGTTCACACCAGTGATGCAGCATGGACAGGACGCAGTTCACACCAGTGATGCAGCATGGACAGGGCGCAGTTCACACCAGTGATGCAGCATGGACAGGACGCAGTTTACACCAGTGATGCAGCAGGGACAGGACGCAGTTCACACCAGTGATGCAGCAGGGACAGGACGCAGTTCACACCAGTGATGCAGCAGGGACAGGACGCAGTTCATACTAGTGATGCAGCATGGACAGGACGCAGTTCACACCAGTGATGCAGCATGGACAGGACGCAGTTCACACCAGTGATGCAGCATGGACAGGGCGCAGTTCACACCAGTGATGCAGCATGGACAGGACGCAGTTCACACCAGTGATGCAGTATGGACAGGGCGCAGTTCACACCAGTGATGCAGCATGGACAGGACGCAGTTCACACCAGTGATGCAGCAGGGACAGGACGCAGTTCACACCAGTGATGCAGCATGGACAGGACGCAGTTCACACCAGTGATGCAGCATGGACAGGATGCAGTTCACACCAGTGATGCAGCATGGACAGGATGCAGTTCACACCAGTGATGCAGCATGGACAGGACGCAGTTCACACCAGTGATGCAGCATGGACAGGACGTAGTTCACACCAGTGATGCAGCAGGGACAGGACGCAGTTCACACCAGTGATGCCGCATGGACAGGACGCAGTTCATACCAGTGATGCAGCATGGACAGGACGTAGTTCACACCAGTGATGCAGCAGGGACAGGACGCAGTTCACACCAGTGATGCAGCATGGACAGGACGTAGTTCACACCAGTGATGCAGCAGGGACAGGACGCAGTTCACACCAGTGATGCAGCATGGACAGGACGTAGTTCACACCAGTGATGCAGCATGGACAGGGCACAGTTGACACCAGTGATGCAGCATGGACAGGACGTAGTTCACACCAGTGATGCAGCATGGACAGGGCGCAGTTCACACCAGTGATGCAGCAGGGACAGGACGCAGTTCACACCAGTGATGCAGCATGGACAGGACGTAGTTCACACCAGTGATGCAGCAGGGACAGGACGCAGTTCACACCAGTGATGCAGCAGGGACAGGACGCAGTTCACACCAGTGATGCAGCATGGACAGGACGCAGTTCACACCAGTGATGCAGCATGGACAGGGCGCAGTTCACACCAGTGATGCAGCATGGACAGGACGCAGTTCACACCAGTGATGCAGCATGGACAGGACGCAGTTCACACCAGTGATGCAGCATGGACAGGATGCAGTTCACACCAGTGATGCAGCAGGGACAGGACGCAGTTCACACCAGTGATGCAGCATGGACAGGACGCAGTTCACACCAGTGATGCAGCATGGACAGGACGCAGTTCACACCAGTGATGCAGCATGGACAGGACGCAGTTCACACCAGTGATGCAGCATGGACAGGATGCAGTTCACACCAGTGATGCAGCATGGACAGGACGCAGTTCACACCAGTGATGCAGCATGGACAGGACGCAGTTCACACCAGTGATGCAGCAGGGACAGGACGCAGTTCACACCAGTGATGCAGCATGGACAGGACGCAGTTCACACCAGTGATGCAGCATGGACAGGACGCAGTTCACACCAGTGATGCAGCATGGACAGGACGCAGTTGACACCAGTGATGCAGCTGCTGGTCCAAGCCATTAATCTTCACAAAGCACCGACCCCCGGCATGTAGGGATGAAGGATACAGAGGAGCAATCCTGTAGACAGCAGATTAGGACAGGGCTTACAGATACAGAGGAAATCCACCAGTGGCTCAGGCTGCAGCTGTCCTCCATCCTTTACACTGCAGCTCTGCTCTATTAGCACATAGCACTGTCTGTTGGCATCTGTGATGATCTGAAATTCCACTTGTGTGTCTTAGGACAGGTTCAGATGGGCCAATGGTCCTTAATAATAAATAATCCCAGCATGCACTGGTCTGGTCCAATACAGAGCGGGCCGCTCCTGCACCCGTCCGCTATGTGGACACGCACATGGGATCCTCACGAGACGCCCGCAATTACATTTTACCGTCCTGTTTTTCTCCATTGAAACTGTCCTTCGGGTCAGGCTGCTGCCCATGCTTTACACTGCAGCTCTGCTTGTTCAGATCGGCTGCTCTATAGAAGCACAAGCTCAGGGTATAAACAGAAGACGGTTTCTGCTCACAAGCAAGTGTTGTCTTTCCTGTGAGTAAATACTCGGCATTATCAGGGTCAGGTCCTCCACGTCTTGTCCACATCTTTCTTATTTCAGATTTCCTTATGTTTCTTAAAGTAACACAGTAACTGCAGGCGATGCCCCCTACTGCGGCCCCCGGGGAGATCCCTCAGTGCTGGGGCGTCAGCCGCGTCTTGCTGACTGCTGGCCCTTTAAAGCCCTACATACGCTGCGAGCGCACACACACTGAAGGTATAGGGCCGTATGTTGGCCAGTAACAGCGCGCAGAGGACGTGCGCTCCGATCTCACAGAACTTAGAAGAGGAGCGGCAGCCCCAGCGTCCCCAGTGCTGTTCATCACTCCCAGGACTCTACCTGCATCCCAGTGATGTGTGTGCTCCCCACTGATATATATACCCCCAGTGCTATCTGTGTCCCCCACAGATGTACATAACCCCCAGTGCTGTATGTGCCCCTCACTCATATATATACGATCAGTGATGTATGTGTCCCCACTGATGTATATAACCCCAGTGCTATCTGTGTCCCCCACAGATGTACATAACCCCCAGTGCTGTATGTGCCCCTCACTCATATATATACTACCAGTGATGTATGTGTCCCCACTGAGGTATATAACCCCAGTGCTATCTGTGTCCCCCACAGATGTACATAACCCCCAGTGCTGTATGTGCCCCTCACTCATATATATATACCCCCAGTGCTATCTGTGCCCCCCACTGATATATATACCCCCAGTGCTATCTGTGTCCCCCACTGATGTATATAACCCCAGTGCTATCTGTGTCCCCACTGATGTATATAACCCCCAGTGCTATCTGTGCCCCCCACTGATATATATACCCCCAGTGCTATCTGTGTCCCCCACAGATGTACATAACCCCCAGTGCTGTATGTGTCTCTCACTCATATATATACTACCAGTGATGTATGTGTCCCCATTGATGTATATAACCCCAGTGCTATCTGTGTCCCCCACTGATGTATATAACCCCAGTGCTATCTGTGTCCCCCACTGATGTATATAACCCCAGTGCTATCTGTGTCCCCCACTGATGTATATAACCCCAGTGCTATCTGTGTCCCCCACTGATGTATATAACCCCAGTGCTATCTGTGTCCCCCACTGATGTATATAACCCCAGTGCTGTCTGTGCCCCCCATTGATGTACATAGCCCCAGTGCTATCTGTGTCCCCCACTGATTATATAACCCCAGTGCTGTATGTGCCCCCCATTGATGTACATAGCCCCAATGCTGTATGTGCCCCCCACTTATGTGCAGTATATACCCCCAGTGATGTATATACTCCTAGTGATGTCTGAGCACAGCCATGTCTATGCCTCCCAGTGACATATATATCCCCAAGGCATGTCTATGCCTCAGCTCCTCCTGTGATGTATATGCCTCAGCTCCTTCTGTAATGCATATACCTCCAGCCCCTCCTGTGATGTATATGTCCCAACCACTCCTGTGCTGTATATGCTCCCAGCCTTTCCTGTGATGTATTTGTCCACGGCCCCTCATGTTATGTATATGTTCCAACCCCTCCTGTGATGTATATGCCTCCAGCCCCTCCTGTGATGTATATGTCCCAACCACTCCTGTGCTGTATATGCCCCCAGCCACTCCTGTGATGTATATGCCCACGGCCCCTCCTGTTATGTATATGTCCCAACCCCTCCTGTGATGTATATGCCCCGGCCCCTCCTGTGATGTATATGCCCTCAGTGTTTACTGTGATGCTTATACTGAAGTCCCCGTGTTTCCTGTTATGTATATACAGCAGTCCTGCATCTCCTATGTGATGTATATACAACAAATCCAGAGTCTCCTATGTGATGTATATACAGCAGTCCCAGTATCTTCTATGATGTACATACAGCAGTCCCAGTGTCTCCTATGTGATGAATATACAGCAGTCCGTGTCTCCTATGTGATGCATATACAGCAGTCCCTGTATCTTCTGTGATGTATATAAAGCAGTCCCAGTGTCTCCTTTGTGATGTATATACAGCAGTCCCAGTAACTTCTATGATGTACATACAGCAGTCCCAGTGTTTCCGATGTGATGCATATACAGCAGTCCCAGTGTCTCCTTTGTTATGTATATACAGCAGTCCCAGTATCTTCTATGATATACATACAGCAGTCCCAGTGTCTCCTATGTGATGCATATACAGCAGTCCCCGTATCTTCTGTGATGTATATGATTTACAAAACTTATCACAAAAAGTTGACTGCGCTCCAGACCTAGTCAAACCTGGAAAAGCAATTGTGAGAAGCAACGTGATCAATATCACCAAATATCACAGCCGCACCACAGAGACGCAGCTCTGGCCCCCACAATAGGGGTGAATAATTTTCTGACCAAACATAGCAGGTACTTTCCGAGTTGATAATTTTGTGCGACCCCTGAATGATGATAGTTTTTCAAATGGCTCTTGGCAGAAGAAAGGTTCTGCGCCCCTGCAGTAACATTGTAGGTGACGTTGCTGCGAGTTCCTCCCTTTTGTTTTACTTGTTTTTAGATCCTGATTTACATCACATCTACATCCAGAGCTGCATTCATAATGTGTTCACGGCCACAAGGCCCAAAATCCAGGGCAGCGCTCCCTCCATCCCCGCTCTAGATGTGAATGGAGTACGATCAATGGAGGAAGAGATTTACAAATTCCCAATGTGACTCATCGAGGAGCGCAGACCACAAATGTACCAGGAGGTTCACTGGGTAGTATTGTCTGCGGTGAGATATTTGCCTGTGGTGTGCTATTTGCCCCTAGCGTGGTATTTGTCCCTAGTGTGATATTTGCCCCATACGTGGTATTCGCTCATGGTGTGATATTTGCCCTTGGTGTAGTACTTGCCCCTGGCGTGGTATTTGCCCGTGGGGTGTTATTTGCCCATGGTGGGATACTTGCCCCTGGTGTAGTATTTGCCTGTGACGTGGCAATTGCCCGTGTGATATTTGCCCCTGGTGTGATATTTGCCCATGGAGTGGTGTTTGCCCATGGTGTGGTATTTGCCCCTGGCGTGGTACTTGCCCCTGGCGTGATACTTGCCCCTGGCGTAGTACTTGCCCCTGGCGTGGTATTTGCCCGTGGTGTAGTATTTGCCCATGGTATGGTATTTGCCCCTGGCATGGTACTTGCCCCTGGCGTGGTATTTGCCCCTTGCGTGATATTTGCCCCTGGCGTGGTACTTGCCCCTGGCGTGGTATTTGCCCCTGGTGTGGTATTTGCCCCTGGCGTGGTACTTGCCCCTCGTATGGTACTTGCCCATGATGTAATATTTGCCCCAGGTGTGGTATTTGCCTCTGGTGTAATATTTGCCCCTGGCGTGGTATTTGCCCGTGGTGAAGTATTTGCCCATGGTATGGTATTTGCCCCTGGTGTGGTACTTGCCCCTGGCGTGGTATTTGCCCCATGCGTGATATTTGCCCCTGGTGTGGTATTTGCCCCTGGCGTGGTACTTGCCCCTGGCGTGGTATTTGCCCCATGCGTGATATTTGCCCCTGGTGTGGTATTTGCCCCTGGCATGGTACTTGCCCCTCGCGTGGTACTTGCCCATGATGTAATATTTGCCCCTGGTGTAATATTTGCCCCTGGCGTGGTATTTGCCCATGGTGTAGTACTTGCCCTTGGTATGGTATTTGCCCCTGGTGTAATTTTTGCCCCGGCGTGGTATTTGCCCCTGGTGTGGTATTTGCCCCTGGCGTGGTATTTGCCCCTGGTGTAATATTTGCCCCTGGCATGGTATTTGCCAGTGGTGTGGTATTTGCCCCTGGCGTGGTACTTGCCCATGATGTGATATTTGCCCCAGGTGTGGTATTTGCCTCTGGTGTAATATTTGCCCCTGGCGTGGTATTTGCCCCTGGCGTGGTATTTGCCCATGGTGTAGTACTTGCCCTTGGTATGGCATTTGCCCCTGGTGTAATATTTGCCCCTCGCGTGGTATTTGCCCCTCGCGTGGTATTTGCCCCTCGCGTGGTATTTGCCCATGGTGTGATATTTGCCCATGGTATAGTACTTGCCCTTGGTATGGCATTTGCCCCTGGTGTAATATTTGCCCCTGGTGTGGTATTTGTCCCTGGTGTGGTATTTGCCCCTCGCGTGGTATTTGCCCCTCGCGTGGTATTTGCCCCTCGCGTGGTATTTGCCCCTGCCGTGGTATTTGCCCCTCGCGTGGTATTTGCCCCTCGCGTGGTATTTGCCCCTGGCGTGGTATTTGCCCCTGGCGTGGCATTTGCCCCTCGCGTTGTTTTTGCCCCTGGCGTGGTATTTGCCCCTGGCGTGGTATTTGCCCCTCGCGTGGTATTTGCCCCTCGCGTGGTATTTGCCCCTCGCGTGGTATTTGCCCCTGGCGTGAGAGGTCGTCACACTCGTCTTCCCCCCCATGAGTTTCTTGAGTGACCTCCGGTGTGAAGTGTCCAGAGCTGGGGTTTCGTACCAATGACGGCGGCGTGGTAGGGCTCGGCCTCCTCGTAGTACCCCTCCACTGCGTCCGCTTTGGGCGCCGGCGTCGTTTCCGGGATCTGAGAAATAAAGATGTTACATTGTTACTTGTGTTTATGCATCTAATTCACTCATCTACAGAAGCCGCGTATCAGAGCGTGAAGCCGGAGATTATCGGGGTCCCTGCGCCCCGGACCAGGGGATCTGCACTGGGGCCGCCGCGCTCCTTGTCATCAACCACCTGACATTGTCAGACGTCGGCCCCCGTCTTATTTCCCTACAATAGAAATGCACCTATTGTTTGTTTTCTTTTTTTTTCTGTAGCATTAATTATATACAAAAAAATCCTGCCATTTTGCCGTTTCACGTGGGCTGATACCTTCTGATCCGCAGAAATCACTTCTCATCAGTCTCATTATCATCACAGGAAGAATTACAATGACCAGTGTCGTGTTATACTGATATCCCTTATTGTAAATCTCATGTTGTCACAGATCACCTCCTCCCCCTCTCTTCACAATAACTTCTCCTCAGGTCTCAGAGTACGCCCAAGATAATAGATGATGCCCAAAGACCTGATCATAAAGCATGTCCATAACACTCTCATAGAAGTCAATGGGGTTGTCACAGCTAACCCTGCCTCCTGCACAACCACCTCTGCACAGATCACAGGGCATGCCTAGAAAACTCTCCGAAAGAAGATAATATGTGATCGGCACAGTTCCCCCTCCAGCCACAACGACCTCTGCACAGGTCATAAAGCATGCACATAGATCACATCTCACCTGCTCCCCCTTCCTGCACAATGAACTCTACAAATGTCATAAGACATGCACATAGAAATGAATTGACGATATCACATCTCACCTGCTCCAACTCCCTGCACAACTTCCTCTGCACAAGTCATAAACCAATAATAAATAATAATAATAATAATAATAATAATAAAAAAGCACACACATAGAAGTCAATAGGTGATATCACATCTCACCTGCTCCCCCTATCTGCAAGATTAACTCTACAAATGTCATAAGACATGCACATAGAAGGTGATATCACATCTCACCTGCTCTATTTACTTCTATATGCATGTCACATCTCACCTGCTCCAACTCCCTGCACAACGTCATCTACACAGGTCATATAGCATACACATAGAAGTCAATAGGTGATATCACATCTCACCTGCTCCTCTTCCCTGCACAACGACCTCTGCACAGGTCACAAAGTATGCATATAGAAGTCAATAGATAAGATCACATCTGACCTGCTCCCCCATCTGCAAAATTAACTCTACAAATGTCATAAAAAATGCACATATAAGTTAGTAGGTGATATCACATCTCACCTGCTCCTCCTCCCTGCACAATTAACTCTACAAATGTCATAAGACCACCAATTTACTTCTATGTGCATGTCACATCTCACCTGCCCCAACTCCCCGCACATCTTCTGTATAGGTCATACACCATACACATAGAAGTGAATAGTTAATATCACATCTCACCTGCTCCCCCTTCCCTGCACAATGAACTCTACAAATGTCATAAGACATCACCTATTTATTTCTATGTGTATGTCACATCTCACCTGCCCCAACTCCCTGCACAGGTCATACAGCATACACATAGAAGTGAATAGGTGATATCACATCTCACCTGCTCCTTCTCCCTGCACAATGACCTCTGCGCAGATCACGGATAAAAACCCCCTCTCACATAGAAGTCAGGGCCTCTCTTGTCTACTGCTGTAAAGTGCTGTAAAGCACATCCACATGATGTGAACTGAAGTACAACCAAGATGGCCGCGTCCTTAGAGGGGGAGTCTGGAGTTTATCCGGTGGCTCGGTGGCATCATGCTGGTGGGGTCCACGGGCTCGGCAGAGCGTCACTTAGGTGAAGTGTCCAGTAATCATCCGTTACATCGGATCCTGCAGAGATCCACTGGTGACATTTGTGCACAGAACGTTTTAGTCTGTTTTATGTTCATTTTCACTGGATCCATGTTTTTTTTTTACACTGAAGCATGGTCGGACATATCGGTGCAATCCGTGCGGGTGCTCAGGGGCCCCTTCATTGTTCGTGCACAGGGGCCCGTCCGTCTGTGTCCGCAGTGCACTGAAGTCTATGGAAACAGATCCATTAATTAACCATCCGGTTTTCTTTCACTTGTAAAGGATCCACTCTACTTACTGGATCAGTTTCAAATGGAAGATAATGAATGAACGTTTCATGGATCTGTTTTCCATAGACTTCAATGTGAAATATCGAATCCAGAGGAAATCAATTTTTTCAAAACGGACAAGAAAGTTGTGTATGAAAAGGATAAAAAGAATCTCTGCAGGATCTGATCTAGCGGATGATTCCTGGACCTGTGAACCCCGCCTTACCTGAGCGCCGCTCCGTGCGTCCTCCGTGGAGCTGATGAGCGCGGCGCTCGGCTTTATCCAGCAGCCCCATAGAGGGTGCATGGAGCGGAGGTCCGGCCTCCCCCCTGTATGCTATAATGAGATAAAAGGGGCCACATCCGGGATAAAAACTCATTGTTCGGTCAAACACTGCAGATCCCAGCGGGCGGATCCCCTGATCAGTGACTGATCACCAGACAATCCATTTACAGTAAAGAAAGTCTGCAAATATATGTATCACTGGTGGCTTAAATGTTCACGAAATTCTACAGGATCCAATCTGACCTCAACCTCTAAATTCTACGGGATCCATTCGGACACCAACCACAAAATTCTATGGGATCCATTCTGACCCGAACCTCTAAATTCTACGGGATCCATTCCGCCCCCAACCTCTAAATTCTACAGGATCCAATCTGACCCCAACCTCTAAATTCTACGGGATCCATTCGGACACCAACCACAAAATTCTGTGGGACCCACTCTGACCCGAACCTCTAAATTCTACGGGATCCACTCTGATCCCAATCTGTGCTCACATAAAGGACCCTGACATGAGCCGATGTGGCCCCCAGTGTCGCCTGCGTTACCAGACCCCCGCTTTGTCATAGACCGGCGGCTGACACCCCCTGGAGGAGCAGTGATGTCAGGCGACCTGGTTGTCAGCAGCTTTCCCAGACACAAACCGCAGCCGAGAGCTCGCTCAGTGACTCGCTGCCGACTCCAGGAGGGTGTTACGGGGTCATTTCTGGGGGGCTCTTTTTCAGTAGTGTGACGATGAGGCTTGGGCAGATTTCGGGGGACGGCGGAGATGTCGCTGCTTTCTATAAAGACCTGTTTGTTTCTGGGCAGAGAGGAACTGTGTGGGAACCGAGGCGAGGATCCGGTCTCTGAGGATGGGAGTCAACCCTTCCAGGATTACTACAGATCATGGTATTCCCCTCGAATGACTCACGGCATAAAGGGGGCTCATCCCCTCCACAGGGGGCTGCAAATATGGCGCAATATCAAGAGCTAATAGAGGGGAATCCTGCACTAAGCACCCGCCCGGGTCATCAGGAATCTACACGTGGGAGACGTCAACAGTCCCATCATTGTGTCACGGCCGGGCGGTCGGGCAGACCCAGGAGGTGGATCCACTGGACCGAACTCTAAGATGGAGGTAGGGAGTCCGGCAGCTGAAGCACTGAAGGGCAGCAGGATAGTCCGTGCAAGTGAAGACAGCGGAGGAGTCCCTGGGACCACGGAGTCACAGAAGGTAGTCTTGGTGACGTAGCTCAGGTTCGGAGGCCGAGATGATATCAGGCGGAGTCCGGAACCTCTGGAGCAAGATGACGGGTCACCGCAGGGATCCGAGATGGCAGGTGCTGTCGGATGGCAGACGGACAGCGTGCGGGGTTCGGGATACGGCAGACTGGATGGCGAGGCAGGTACGGCTCTACAAAGAGAGATAGGTGAGTACAGGCACATAAACACCAGGAGACCTGACTCCTAGCTCAGGGAACACGAAGATCAGGCCCCGCCCCCTTGGACAAGAACCCCCTTTATACCCTGAACCTGACTAACCTCATTTCCTGTTACTGGACGCTGGCCCTTTAAGAAAGGGTCAGTGACCGCGCGCGTGCCCTAATGCGCATGCGCGCGGCCCGGGTGCCAGAAGCCAGGGAAGGAGGCTGCGAGGAGGACGCAGGAGAGCCGGCCAGGGCCTGGGAAGATGTCGGACGCCGGGATCGGCGACCAGAGGACCTATGGAGGACGGGCACCGGAGGCTGGGACGAGGGGAGCGTGGCAGGTGAGCCGGGGAGCGGAGCTGAGGACCCGGGGAGGGGAGCCGAGGACCCGGGGAGCGTGACAGTACCCCCCCCCCCACGCCCCCCTCCCCGCAACCGGGACATGAAGGCACGGATAAGAGGAGTGCCTACGTTCTCCCTGGGCTCCCAGGACCTATCCTCAGGACCATACCCTGCCCAGTCCACCAGGAAGAACTGCCGACCTCGTACGGTCTTCATGGCCACGATATCCCTTACCGCATAGATGTCATCATCGGCAATAGGTGGAGGAGCTGGACTGGCAGCAGCGGAGAAGGGACCAAGGACCACCGGCTTGAGCAGGGAGACGTGGAACGAGTTGGGTATCCTCATCGTGGCCGGGAGCTGCAGCTTGTAGGAGACCTCATTGATCCTGGTGAGGACTTTAAACGGCCCAATGTAGCGAGGACCCAGCTTGTATGAAGGTATCTTCAGGCGGACGTACCGGGAAGAAAGCCAGACGAGGTCTCCAGGAGAGAAACACGGAGGATCCAGGCGTTTCTTGTCTGCGTGTCTCTTCATCCGCAGGGAAGCACGTCCTAGAGACACCTTGACAGAGTCCCAAATGGTGGCAAAGTCACGGGCTACTGTATCTGCAGCAGGGACATCCGAAGAGGGGGATACAGGCAATGGGATGGAAGGCTGAAGTCCGTAAACAACATGGAAGGGAGAGCTGGAGGACGACTCACTGATGTGGTGGTTGTGGGAGAATTCAGCCCAAGGTAGAAGAGCGGACCAGTCGTCGTGATGGGCGTTAACATAGTGACGTAGAAATGAGGTCAAGATTTGATTGACCCTCTCTACTTGGCCATTAGACTGAGGATGGTATGCAGATGAAAAGTCCAGAGTCACTCCCAGATGGTTACAGAGAGCCCTCCAGAAGCGGGAGGTGAACTGAGTTCCTCTGTCTGATACGATGTGTAATGGAAAGCCATGCAAGCGGAAGATGTGTTGTATAAAAGCGTCCGCGAGTTCCTGAGCAGAGGGCAGTCCAGCCATAGGAACGAAATGGGCCATTTTTGAGAACCGGTCCACCACGACCCATATGACTGTGTGCCCGGATGACAATGGCAAGTCCGTAATAAAGTCCATTGCTATGTGTTGCCACGGAATCGAAGGTATCGGCAGAGGCAGAAGGCGGCCATGTGGGAGGTGTTTGGGCGTCTTGTTTCTGGCACAAGAGGAGCAGGCAGAGACAAAGGCGGCGACGTCCGTGCGAAGAGATGGCCACCAGTAATGGCGTACAATCGCACCCCATGTTCTCTTCTGGCCTGCATGGCCGGCTGTTTTTGAGGTATGACCCCAGTGTAAGACCGTTAGCCTGTCGGTCTCCGAGACATAGGTCTTCCCAGGTGGTATCTGGGCCAGAGTGACAGGAGCCACCGGAACAATCTTGCTAGGAGAGATGATAGGCTGGATAGTCTCTTCCTCCTGTTCCATGGGCATGAGAGACCTAGACAAGGCATCAGCGCGTACATTCTTGTCCGCTGGTCGGAAGTGGAGCTGGAAGTCAAACCTGGCAAAGAATAAGGACCACCTGGCTTGCCGTGGGTTCAGTCGCTGAGCGGACCGCAGGTATTCCAGGTTTTTGTGGTCCGTGTAGATAATCACGGGGTACACTGCTCCTTCCAGGAGGTAGCGCCACTCCTCCAGAGCCAGTTTGACCGCCAGTAGTTCTCGGTCACCGATGGTGTAATTACGTTCGGGTGCTGAGAAGCTCTTAGAGAAGAAACCGCAGGTCACCATCTTCCCGGAGGAGGATTTTTGCATGAGCACTGCTCCGGCTCCTGAGGAGGAGGCATCCACCTCCAAGGTGAACTGGCGGTTTAACTCCGGTCGGTGGAGTACAGGGGCGGAGGCGAATGCTCGCTTCAAAGAACAAAATGCGGCGTCTGCCGCAGGTGACCAGTCCTTAGGATTAGCCTCCTTTTTGGTCAATGCGGAGAGAGGAGCGGTCAAGGCAGAGAAGTGCGGGATAAACTGGCGGTAGTAGTTGGCGAATCCCAGGAAGCGTTGGATTGCCTTCAGTCCAGAAGGCGGAGGCCAGTTGATGATGGCGGAGACCTTCTTGGGGTCCATCTGCAGTCCAGTATCAGAGATGATGTACCCCAGAAAGGGGAGGGAAGACTGCTCAAAGACACACTTCTCATACTTTGCGTACAGGCGATTCTCTCTCAGTCTTTGTAAGACCAGCTGTACGTTTTCTCTGTGGGTTTGGAGGTCCGGAGAGAAGACAAGGATGTCATCTAGATAAACAACCACACAGATGTAGAGAAGGTCCCGAAACACGTCGTTCACTAGTTCTTGGAAGACGGCAGGAGCGTTACACAGACCGAAGGGCATCACGCAGTACTCATAATGTCCATCGCGCGTATTAAACGCGGTTTTCCATTCGTCACCAGAGCGGATGCGTACCAGATTGTAAGCACCCCGAAGATCCAGCTTGGTGAACACACGAGCTCCTCTAAGCCGGTCAAATAATTCGGGAATGAGCGGCAGGGGGTATTTGTTTTTCACGGTGATTTGATTGAGACCCCGGTAGTCTATGCATGGGCGTAAGTCTCCCTCTTTCTTCTTGACAAAGAAGAAACCTGCTCCAGCAGGAGAGGAGGATCTCCGAATGAACCCTCTTGCTAGGCTCTCTGAGATGTAATCTGACATGGCCCTGGTTTCGGCTGGAGATAAAGGATATATCCGTCCTCTAGGTGGGGTTGTCCCTGGAAGCAGGTCAATGGCACAATCGTATGGACGATGTGGCGGCAGTACCTCGGATTCCTTTTTGTCAAAGACATCGGCAAAGGACCAATAGGCCGAAGGCAGCCCCGTTAGGGTCTCAGGAACCGGAGGTCGTCGGAGGGGTGGTATGGACTTTAGGCACCTCTCATGACACGAAGAGCCCCAACGGGTGACTTCGCCAGTACCCCAGCTAACCGATGGTTCATGTGTCCGCAACCATGGGAGTCCCAACAGGATCTGGTGGGACATGTGTGGGAGAACGTAGAGAGCGATGTTCTCGGTGTGAAGAGCACCGATGCGTAGTTCGACAGGCCTGGTGATCAAGGAGATGGTATCAGAGAGAGGCCTCCCATCCACCGAGGCAATCACTAGGGGTTTGTCGAGTGGCATGACAGGCACCCGGTACTTGTCCACCGTGGCCTGCTGGATGAAATTGCCTGCTGCCCCGGAATCGAGGTAGGCATCAGCCGTGAACCGCGTCTCTCCCGTGGTCACTTGCACTGTCCATGTAACTGGGTCAGAGAGGGTCCCAGCACCTAGGGTGGCCTCTCCTACCAACCCTAGGCTTTGGAGTTTCCCGGCCTCTCTGGACAGGAGCGTAGCAGGTGGGTGTCCTCACCACAGTAAAAGCAGAGGCCCTGGGCGAGCCGCTCTGCTCGACGTCGTTCAGACTGCCGCACTCGGTCGATCTGCATGGGCTCGTGGACGGGAATCCCAGCTGTTGATGACTGAGGAACGGAGGACTTCTGCGGAGGAGGAGAATGCCGTACCGGGCGTCTCTCCCGAGATAGCTCTTTGGAGCGCTCCTGAAAACGTATGTCCACACGAGTTGCTAGGGCGATCAGTGCATCTAGGGTGGAGGGCACGTCCCGACCCGCCAACTCATCCTTGATGCGACTCGAGAGTCCTTCCCAGAAGGCGGCTGTTAGGGCCTCATTATTCCACCCGAGTTCTGAAGCCAAAGTGCGGAAACGGATGGCGTATTGACCCACCGTCAGTGTCCCTTGACGTAGGCGGAGGAGTGATGAAGCAGAGGCAGAGGCGCGTCCTGGCTCGTCAAAGGTACTGCGGAAGGCCTGTAGGAACTGTTGAAGATCCTTGGTCATGGGGTCCTCCTTCTCCCACAAGGGGTTCATCCACGCCAGCGCCTCGCCCTCTAGGTGGGACATTATAAAGGCGACCTTGGCTTGGTCGGAGGCGAACAGGTGTGGCAGCTGCGTGAAGTGAAGGGAACATTGGTTTATGAAGCCCCTGCAGGTCTTGGGATCTCCAGCATACCGAGGAGGTGACGCCAAACGGAGTCGGGAAGCATCTGAAGAGGCTGCCACTGGTACGGGAGCCATGGCTTGCCTGGCGGGGGACCTGGGTGCCGCAGGCGTCATTGATGCTTGTAATGTGTACAGGCGGGTGTCCACGGAGGTCATGAATTGCAGCATGCGGGTCTGGACTTCACGCTGGCGTTGGAGTTCCTCTTGCAGGGCCATTAGTGCAGCAGCGGGATCCATGGCCTGATCTTACTGTCACGGCCGGGCGGTCGGGCAGACCCAGGAGGTGGATCCACTGGACCGAACTCTAAGATGGAGGTAGGGAGTCCGGCAGCTGAAGCACTGAAGGGCAGCAGGATAGTCCGTGCAAGTGAAGACAGCGGAGGAGTCCCTGGGACCACGGAGTCACAGAAGGTAGTCTTGGTGACGTAGCTCAGGTTCGGAGGCCGAGATGATATCAGGCGGAGTCCGGAACCTCTGGAGCAAGATGACGGGTCACCGCAGGGATCCGAGATGGCAGGTGCTGTCGGATGGCAGACGGACAGCGTGCGGGGTTCGGGATACGGCAGACTGGATGGCGAGGCAGGTACGGCTCTACAAAGAGAGATAGGTGAGTACAGGCACATAAACACCAGGAGACCTGACTCCTAGCTCAGGGAACACGAAGATCAGGCCCCGCCCCCTTGGACAAGAACCCCCTTTATACCCTGAACCTGACTAACCTCATTTCCTGTTACTGGACGCTGGCCCTTTAAGAAAGGGTCAGTGACCGCGCGCGTGCCCTAATGCGCATGCGCGCGGCCCGGGTGCCAGAAGCCAGGGAAGGAGGCTGCGAGGAGGACGCAGGAGAGCCGGCCAGGGCCTGGGAAGATGTCGGACGCCGGGATCGGCGACCAGAGGACCTATGGAGGACGGGCACCGGAGGCTGGGACGAGGGGAGCGTGGCAGGTGAGCCGGGGAGCGGAGCTGAGGACCCGGGGAGGGGAGCCGAGGACCCGGGGAGCGTGACACATTGTTACTCGCCTCCCATCACACACATCAGGAAACCTCACAAGTGACCCCCCCCCCGATCCCCAGACCTAAACCCCCCCAATCCCCAGACCTACCCCCCCGCCCCGATCCCCAGACCCACCCCCCCCGATCCCCAGACCTACCCCCCCCCCGATCTCCAGACCTTATATCCAGCGCTATAGCACTTATATTCTTGTACATAGGGGCAGTATTATAGTAGATATATTCTTGTACATAGAGGCAGTATTATAGTAGACATATTCTTGTACATAGGGGGCAGTATTATAGTAGTTATATTCTCGTACATATGGGGCAGTATTATAGTAGTTATATTCTTGTACATAGGGGGCAGTATTATAGTAGTTATATTCTTGTACATAGGGGCAGTATTATAGTAGTTATATTCTTGTATATAGGGGCAGTATAATAGTAGTTATATTCTTGTACATTGGGGCAGTATTATAGTAGGTATATTCTTGTATATAGGGGTAGTATTATAGTAGTTATATTCTTGTACATAGGGGCAGTATTATAGTAGTTATATTCTTGTACATAGGGGGCAGTATTATAGTAGTTATATTCTTGTACATAGGAGCAGTATTATAGTAGTTATATTCTTGTACATAGGGGCAGTATTATAGTAGTTATATTCTTGTACATAGGGGCAGTATTATAGTAGTTATATTCTTGTATATAGGGGGCAGTATTATAGTAGTTATATTCTTGTACATAGGGGGCAGTATTATAGTAGTTATATTCTTGTACATAGGGGGCAGTATTATAGTAGTTATATTCTTGTACATAGGAGCAGTATTATAGTAGTTATATTCTTGTACATAGGGGCAGTATTATAGTAGTTATATTCTTGTACATAGGGGGCAGTATTATAGTAGTTATATTCTTGTACATAGGGGGCAGTATTATAGTAGTTATATTCTTGTACATAGGGGCAGTATTATAGTAGTTATATTCTTGTACATAGGGGGCAGTATTATAGTAGTTATATTCTTGTATATAGGGGCAGCATTATAGTAGTTATATTCTTGTACATAGGGGGCAGTATTATAGTAGTTATATTCTTGTACATAGGGGCAGTATTATAGTAGTTATATTCTTGTACATAGGGGCAGTATTATAGTAGTTATATTCTTGTACATAGGGGGCAGTATTATAGTAGTTATATTCTTGTATATAGGGGCAGCATTATAGTAGTTATATTCTTGTACATAGGGGGCAGTATTATAGTAGTTATATTCTTGTACATAGGGGCAGTATTATAGTAGTTATATTCTTGTACATAGGAGCAGTATTATAGTAGTTATATTCTTGTACATAGGGGCAGTATTATAGTAGTTATATTCTTGTACATAGGGGCAGTATTATAGTAGTTATATTCTTGTACATAGGAGCAGTATTATAGTAGTTATATTCTTGTACATAGGAGCAGTATTATAGTAGTTATATTCTTGTACATCGGGGCAGTATTATAGTAGTTATATTCTTGTACATAGGGGGCAGTATTATAGTAGTTATATTCTTGTACATAGGGGCAGTATTATAGTAGTTATATTCTTGTACATAGGAGCAGTATTATAGTAGTTATATTCTTGTACATAGGGGCAGTATTATAGTAGTTATATTCTTGTACATAGGGGCAGTATTATAGTAGTTATATTCTTGTACATAGGAGCAGTATTATAGTAGTTATATTCTTGTACATCGGGGCAGTATTATAGTAGTTATATTCTTGTACATAGGGGGCAGTATTATAGTAGTTATATTCTTGTATATAAGGGCAGCATTATAGTAGTTATATTCTTGTACATAGGGAGCAGTATTATAGTAGTTATATTCTTGTACATAAGGGGCAGTATTATAGTAGTTATATTCTTGTACATAGGGAGCAGTATTATAGTAGTTATATTCTTGTACATAGGGGCAGTATTATAGTAGTTTTATTCTTGTACATAGGGGGCAGTATTATAGTAGTTATATTCTTGTACATAGGGGCAGTATTATAGTAGTTTTATTCTTGTACATAGGGGGCAGTATTATAGTAGTTATATTCTTGTACATAGGGGCAGTATTATAGTAGTTATATTCTTGTACATAGGGGCAGTATTATAGTAGTTATATTCTTGTATATAGGGGGCAGTATTATAGTAGTTATATTCTTGTACATAGGGGCAGTATCATAGTAGTTATATTCTTGTATATAGGGGCAGTATTATAGTAGTTATATTCCTGTACATAGGGAGCAGTATTATAGTAGTTATATTCTTGTACATTGGGGCAGTATTATAGTAGTTATATTCTTGTACATAGGGGGCAGTATTATAGTAGTTATATTCTTGTACATAGGGGGCAGTATTATAGTAGTTATATTCTTGTACATAGGGGCAGTATTATAGTAGATATATTCTTGTACATAGGGGCAGTATTATAGTAGATATATTCTTGTACATAGGGGCAGTATTATAGTAGTTATATTCTTGTATATAGGGGCAGTATTATAGTGGTTATATTCTTGTACATAGGGGCAGTATTATAGTAGTTATATTCTTGTATATAGGGGCAGTATTATAGTGATTATATTCTTGTACATAGGGGCAGTATTATAGTAGTTATATTCTTGTACATAGGAGGCAGTATTACATTTAATAAATATATGGGCTTCTCAGAGTGCTGTGTTGTCCCTTTGGCAGGGGGTGACACTTGTATTGTGGCTCTTTCTAATATTTCTAAATTTAGGGACGTGACCCTCGGTTTGCGCTCTTGCGTTGGGGCGGTGGTCGTAGTTTAGTGTCCTGGTTATTATCTGTAGGACCAGTGACATTATCAGGTGGGGGAGGGGATGCAGTAGAGGAAAATTTCGTGTTTTCTCAGTTCTATCTACAGAGGGCAAGACTTGATCTAAATTTACAAAGCTTTTATTTTTGCATGAAGCCGCTCCCTTGGGAATGTGGGAAGATGGCGGCCAAAAGAAGCAAATGTCAAGCATTTTCCCATAAAAACACGATGGAAGAGAATGCGATCTCATGGAGGAAATACAGCAATGTGGCACATTTCCCAAATCACGGGATCGTAGCAAGGGGCGAGATCCGCGAGGAGACACTGGACTTTATATATTGATATATATTCACACATATATATATATATATATATATATATATATATAGTGTATATATACACACACACACACACATATGTGTGTGTGTGTATATATAATATATATATATATATATATATACATTGCTTGGTAAAAGATATGTGCTGCATCTCACAGGAGCTGAAATCCCAGCGCCCGGGGCCACGACTTGTGCATATCGGCTTCAGTAGTTGGATGGGTCTGTCCTGGAGGCGCCTCGTGTCCGGACGGTCCATGTGGACGCCATCCTGAGTCTGAGGTGAGAGCACTCAATGCCAGGCGGCTGCTGGAGGAGCGTAAAGCCAGCAGCTCCCATCTGTGGAGGTTGGATCTGGCGTCTGATGAGTTGGGTTACCGCCAGGAGGACTTCCTCTGATGCCACTGCCCCGGTCTGGGGTCGGAGGGTAACGGACGGGGATCTTCTTTGGTTTGGCTCCTTCTCTAAAGGGAAATGTGACTGTTCCAGACAAGTAGACATTGGAAGCTTGTGACTTTGAAGCTACTTTTTGGGGAGAAGTATGTCCCAACATTCATTCATCCATGATTCTTCCATGAGCCCGCACAGTATGAAGATGCCCCTCTTGGCTGAATACCCCTGGTGGGATTTCAGTGCATCGGCCATTGCTCCGGGTCAGACCCAGCGTCCCGGGCCCGGCTTTACTCCTCTGGGGTTAAGGCTATGTGCGCACTAGAAAAGTGATTTTTCTCAAGAAAATTTCTTGAGAAACTTCTGGGAGTTGAAGATTACCGCACCTGTGGTAAAAAACCGCACCAAAACCGCAAGCGATTTTGCCACGATTTTGCCGGGGTTTTCCCACGTTTTTCCGCAGGTTGGTCCCTGCGTTTTTTTTATGCTGAACTGCAATAAATAATATAGATAATAGATAGATAATCGATAGACAGATAATGGATAGAGGGAAAGATGGATAGATGAATAGATAGATAGATGAGAAAGACCTATATACTGTCCCACCTCCCTGCATATTCTAAGCTGGCACCCTTTAGTGACTTTCATGTGGCACTAAAGGGTGCCTAGCCTTGTATTTAGCCAAAAGATAAATAAATAATTTAAAAACAAAAAACGTGGGGTCCCCCCCAAATTGGATCACCAGCCAAGGTAAAGCGGACAGCTGGGGTCTGATATTCTCAGACTAGGGAGGTCCACTGTTATTGGACACTCCCCAGCCTAAAAATAGCAGGCTGCAGCCGCCCCAGAAGTGGCGCATCCATTAGACTTGCCAATCCTGGCGCTTCGCCCCAACTCATCCCGTTGCCCTGGTGCGGTGGCAAACGGGGTAATATATGGGGTTGATGCCAGATGTGTAATGTCACCTGGCATCAGGCCCTGGGGTTAGTGATGTCACGCGTCTATCAGATACCCGATATCACCAACCCAGTCAGTAAGAAATAAAAAAATAGACAACAAAAAAAGTTTTATTTGAAAAAACACTCCCCACATTCCCTCTTTCACCAATTTATTGACAAGAACAATCAAATCCGGGTCCGGCGTAATCCAATAAGGGTGGGGGTCCCACGACGATCCATACCATAGTCACTGTCCCAGTCAATGAAGAACAGAATGTTCCCCATTGGCTGGGAGAGCAATGAAGTGACCTGAGCTAACATCAATAGCCCAGGTCACTGCAGGGGATGACGAGCGCTGCCATCAGGAGGATAGATGAGATCATTACCTGCTGTGACGATCTTCGCTTCACTCCTGTCAGTGCTGTCACTGCCTTCTATGCCCGCCGCGTTGTCAGCAGTATCGAGAGAGCCCGTGACGTCACCGCTAGTGACAGTCTCGGGCCGTGGGCATAGATGGCAGTGACAGCGGTGACGTCAGGAGGCAGGAAATTGTCACAGCAGGTAATGATCTCATCTCACCTCCTGACAGCAGCGCCTGTGATCCCCGCGGCTGCACGCACTGCAGCGTGACAAGCTGCTGATACTGCGGGCAGACACTGACACTGCAGGGCGGGCAGCCGCGGGGCTGGAGCGGGACACAGACTGCACGGGCACCTGGAGGTCGCACGGAAGCGCTTCTGTGCGGCGTCCAGGGCGTGTGACGTGTGTGTTTATTCTGCTCCGCTTCTGTCATAATGACATCACTTCCTGCAAAACCGCAGGTAAATCGCGGCTATACCGGGGGTATTCCGCACATCATTTGCTACCTGCGGTATACCCCTGGAATTTCGCGATTACATTACAGTGAATGGAGTGAAATACCGGGAATATACCGCAGATACCTGCGGAAAAGAAGTGACTGCACATTCTCTCAAGAAAATCTTCACAAAGAATTTTCTTGAGAAAAAAACGCAGCGTGCGCACAGATATTTTTTTTCCCATAGGTTTTGCTGGGAAATGTCTGCAGAAAGATCACAAGCATTTCTCAAGAAATTTCTGCAGCAAAACCGCGGGTAAAACGGCCTAGTGCGCACAGGGCTTTATACAGAATAACATTTCCCTCCCCTCAAATTTCACCCAAATTGAATCCAGGCGCCGCTCGTCTCCGCGGTGGGGATTACACGCAGAACGTGGCCGTGGAATCTGCATAATAAATCTATAACAGAGAGTCCCGGCGTCCCCCGGCCGATGCTGCCGCTTCCCACGCTGCCCGGGAGGAGCCGCTCATTCCAGACGTGCCTTTAATTTCACAGTATTAAGTTGCAAATTCCCTCATTTTCTGCAACATTAGAAGAACAATCACGATGCTGTGTCCTCGCGGAAAAAACACGAAACGGCATCATGAAAGTCACATCCAGAGGCCGGAAAAAAATCTCCATCCATCCAGAAAATAAGGGAAAATCTTCATCCATGGAGAAAATAAGGAAAAATCTCCATCCATGGAGAAAATAAGGAAAAATCTCCATCCATCCAGAAAATAAGGAAAAAAAAATCTCCATCCAGCCAGAAAATAAGGAAAAATCTCCATCCATCCAGAAAATAAGGAAAAAAAATCTCCATCCATCCAGAAAATAAGGAAAAAAATCTCCATCCAGCCAGAAAATAAGGAAAAATCTCCATCCATGGAAAAAATAAGGAAAAAAAAAAAATCTCCATCCATCCAGAAAATAAGAAAAATCTCCATCCAGAAAATAAGGATAAAAAAAACCTCCATCCATCCAGAAAATAAGGAAAAATCTCCATCCATGGAAAAAAAAAGGAAAAAAAATCTCCATCCAGAAAATAAGGAAAAATCTCCATCCATGGAAAAAATAAGGAAAAAAAAATCTCCATCCAGAAAATAAGGAAAAATCTCCATCCATGGAAAAAATAAGGAAAAAAATCTCCATCCAGAAAATAAGGAAAAATCTCCATCCATGGAGAAAATAAGGAAAAATCTCCATCCAGAAAAGTGACAATTAGGAAAATAATAGATGTCATCTGTTCATTTAGGGAACGCTGGGGGGCAAGCGTCTCACTTACAGCTTCTCTATGGATTCTCACTCATCTTTCCCAGTGCCCAGAACGGCAGGTGTATCAGTGTGGGGGCGATTACATGAGCTTTTACCCAGACAAGTGAATGAGACCCCCGTTATTACAGCCGTGCCCTGTGCCGGTGTCATCCTGACTGTAATAACCGGCAGAAGAGACAGGAAATGCCCCGTCCGGCGGCCGGACCCCCACTCCGGCATTCTTCCATTAATTCCAGGGCGCCACTTTTCCCACGGACCCGGCCCCTCGCCCTCGCTCCATCTGTCCTGACTGCGGCAATAGTGGAGGGGGGAGCTGGGACCGGGAAATAGGGAAAATATCAAAGAAAACAAAAAGTACAAGATTTTAATACAGCGCAATCTCCGCAGGAAACTGATATCATCATAAACTCATTAGAATTTCCCTCAATGATAGGAAATCGCTGCTGGATGGGAAATTATGGGATATTATGGGTCTCATATGATTGTGAATCTAGAGAGAATATATAATGGCTGTATATCAATATAATAACTATTATACTGAAGACTATTATCATCACTGACCAAATAATACTGCCATATGTCACATAAATAATACCGCCATGTATCAGATAACTAATACTGCCATATAGCCCATAAATGTTACCACCATGCACCATATAAATAATACTGCCATACCTCAGATAACTAATACTAACACGCATCACATAAATAATACCGCCATGCACCACATAAATGATATGGCTATGCATCACATAAATAATACCACCATACATCACATAAAGAATACCGTGACGCACCACATAAATGATACAGCTAGGCATCATATAAACAATACCGCCATGTATCACATAAACAATACTGCAATGCATTACATAAATAACACCGCCATGTATCACATAAATAATACTGCCATATATCACCTAAATAATACCACCATGCATCACATAAATAATGCCGCCATGTATCACATAAATAATACCGCCATGTATCACATAAATGGTACAGCTATGCATCACATAAATGATACGGCTATACATCACATAAACAATACCGCCATGTATCACATAAATAATACCGCCATGCATTACATAAATGATACCACCATGCATCACATAAATAATTCCACCATGCATTACATAAATAATACAGCCATGCATCACATAAATGATACCGCCATGTATCACATAAATAATACTGCCATGTATCACATAAATAATACTGCCATGTATCACATAAATAATACCGCCATGCTTTACATAAATGATTCCACCTTGCATCACATAAATAATACCACCATGCATCACATAAATAATATCGCCATACACCACATAAGTGATATGGCTATGTATCACATAAACAATACCATCATGCATTCCATAAATAATACTGCCATGCAGTGTCTAAATAATACTACCATATAGGTACAAAAGTGTCATCTCAGCAGAGTCCAAATAATACATTCATATAAAACTGTAACAATACCAGTTATACGATACATAAATACTACCACCATACAAAACTCTAATACTGCTACAATAAAGTGTCCAGCTAATACAGCCATAATAATGCCATCATGCAGAGTCCAATTATTACCAATTATATTACAAGTCATGCAGTGTGTAAATAATACCACTAATCAGCATCTACATAATACCGTCCTATAAAACCACAATATGGAGTCCACATATTAACCCCGAAGTAAAACTTTAATATCATAATGTCCTACATAAATGATACCACAATATTATCGTGTGCATTTCTAGTGCTAGTGTATTACCAAACAGTGTCTAAATAAAACCAGCATATCAATCCATATCAATCTATAACAGGCTTTATTATTACAGACATACACAGAATTCAGCCGTTTTGGGCTGGTAACCCTTTAAGGGGCGGTTGCATGAAGTCACAATGTTGCGGTGGTCCGCGCTGTTACATGGTGGGAGATGCAGCTGTCACTTTATTGGCTTTATTAGTGTGAATTTACCAAAAAACATTTTCACATCTAATCTCTCAAAATAAAGAATATTGCGCCCATTTCTGATGACCCGTCCTGACCGCGTGTGACTGCGGCGGGAGGAGGCCGACCTCAACACAGCGCCCACCCCATAACAATAGCACCAAACCGCAAATACACATAACATGGGTTAGAATCTATGTGAAGGGAGGATGTGGGTTAAGAATGATGGGCAGCCCACTGTGGGCCCCAGAGTGTGTACAGGGACGTGACGGCAGACTCTGGGGAGGGGGTGATAACGCCCCCTACAGCCTATGTCACCGCTATAGGTCCGGATATGTATAGAACCATCACTTACCATCCTCTGCGGCGGGAGGTCCGGCAGCCCACTGTGGGCCCCAGAGTGTGTACAGGGACGTGACGGCAGACTCTGGGGAGGGGGCGATAACGCCCCCTACAGCCTATGTCACCGCTATAGGTCTGGATATCTATTGCACCATCACTTACCATCCTCTGCGGCGGGAGGTCCGGCAGGCTCTTCTGTGGGCCCCACAGTGTGTACAGGGACGTGACGGGAGACTCCGGGGAGGGGGTGATAACGCCCCCTACAGCCTATGTCACCGCTATAGGTCCGGATATCTATTGCACCATCACTTACCATCTTCTCCGGCGGGAGGTCCGGCAGGCTCTTCTGTGGGCCCCACAGTGTGTACAGGGACGTGACGGGAGACTCCGGGGAGGGGGTGATAACGCCCCCTACAGCCTATGTCACCGCTATAGGTCCGGATATCTATTGCACCATCACTTACCATCTTCAGAGGCGGGAGGTCCGGCAGGCTCTTCTGTGGGGCCCCAGAGTGCAGCGCACACACCCCATTGGTCAGTGCTTCTGGGGCTGGAGGGTCCGACCTATCTTCTGTGAAAAGAAGGATTCATAGGGTTAATGTCAGGCCGGGGGTCTCACCTGGGGTCGCTGTGTGATGTCGGCACCTACCAGAGTCAGGTCTTGGCGTGGTGTCCGTCTCTGGAGCCAGCACCTTGTTCATGTAGATGTATTCCTCGTCCCCACCTGCAATATGGAGGACAGGAGAAGCTGTGACGCCTGTGTGCATGCTGCCCGCAGCACCGAGCATTAGCATAGGGTCTACTCAGGCCAAAAATAAAGTCTTGTCATTACCTGGGAAGAACCAGGGGGAGCGCACCCTCCTCACCCCGAAATAATGGTGTTGGGGCCGAATGAGCCTCCTCTTATCATAGATAGAGGTGGGATTCTAGTGCAAAAAGCCCCCTCCCAACCAAAGAGTAATCGGCCGAATCTCCCCCTTCTCCTGATAACATGCGGACCCCAGCAGCAGAATCTCCGTAACTAGTGATGAACGGGCACTACCATGCTCAGGTGCTCAGTACTCGTAACTAGTGATGAGCGGGCACTGCCATGCTCGGGGGCTCAGTACTGGTAACTAGTGATGAGCGGGCACTGCCATGCTCGGGTGCTCAGTACTGGTAACTAGTGATGAGCGGGCACTACCATGCTCAGGTGCTCAGTACTGGTAACTAGTGATGAGCGGGCACTACCATGCTCAGGTTATCAGTACTGGTAACTAGTGATGAGCGGGCACTACCATGCTCGGGTGCTCAGTACTGGTAACTAGTGATGAGCGGGCACTGCCATGCTCGGGGGCTCAGTACTGGTAACTAGTGATGAGCGGGCACTACCATGCTCGGGTGCTCAGTACTCGTAACTAGTGATGAGTGGGCACTACCATGCTCGGGGGCTCAGTACTGGTAACTAGTGATGAGCGGGCACTACCATGCTCAGGTGCTCAGTACTGGTAACTAGTGATGAGTGGGCACTACCATGCTCAGGTGCTCAGTACTGGTAACTAGTGATGAGCGGGCACTACCATGCTCGGGTGCTCTGTACTGGTAACTAGTGATGAGCGGGCACTACCATGCTCGGGTGCTCAGTACTGGTAACTAGTGATGAGCGGGCACTACCATGCTCAGGTGCTCAGTACTGGTAACTAGTGATGAGCGGGCACTACCATGCTCGGGTGCTCAGTACTGGTAACTAGTGATGAGCGGGCACTACCATGCTCAGGTGCTCAGTACTGGTAACTAGTGATGAGCGGGCACTACCATGCTCGGGTGCTCAGTACTGGTAACTATTGATGAGCGGGCACTACCATGCTCAGGTGCTCAGTACTGGTAACTAGTGATGAGCGGGCACTACCATGCTCGGGTGCTCAGTACTCGTAACCAGTGATGAGCGGGCACTACCATGCTCAGGTGCTCAGTACTGGTAACCAGTGATGAGCGGGCACTGCCATGCTCAGGTGCTTTGTACTGGTAACCAGTGATGAGCGGGCACTACCATGCTCGGGTGCTTTGTACTGGTAACCAGTGATGAGCGGGCACTGCCATGCTCAGGTGCTTTGTACTGGTAACCAGTGATGAGCGGGCTCTACCATGCTCAGGTGCTCAGTACTCGTAACTAGTGATGAGTGGGCACTACCATGCTCAGGTGCTCAGTACTCGTAACCAGTAATGAGCGGGCACTACCATGCTCAGGTGCTCAGTACTCGTAACCAGTGATGAGCCGGCACTACCATGCTCAGGTGCTCAGTACTGGTAACCAGTGATGAGCGGGCACTACCATGCTCGGGTGCTCAGTACTGGTAACCAGTGATGAGCGGGCACTACCATGCTCGGGTGCTCTGTACTGGTGACTAGTGATGAGTGGGCACTACCATGCTCAGGTGCTCAGTACTGGTAACCAGTGATGAGCGAGCACTACCATGCTCAGGTGCTCAGTACTGGTAACCAGTGATGAGCGAGCACTACCATGCTCAGGTGCTCAGTACTGGTAACCAGTGATGAGCGGGCACTACCATGCTCGGGTGCTCAGTACTGGTGACTAGTGATGAGTGGGCACTACCATGCTCAGGTGCTCAGTACTGGTAACTAGTGATGAGCGGCCACTACCATGCTCAGGTGCTCAGTACTCGTAACCAGTGATGAGCGGGCACTACCATGCTCGGGTGCTCAGTACTGGTAACTAGTGATGAGCGGGCACTACCATGCTCGGGTGCTCAGTACTGGTAACTAGTGATGAGCAGGCACTACCATGCTCGGGTGCTCAGTACTGGTAACCAGTGATGAGCGGCCACTACCATGCTCGGGAGCTGAGTACTCGTAACTAGTGATGAGCGGGCACTACCATGCTCAGGTGCTCAGTACTCGTAACTAGTGATGAGTGGGCACTACCATGCTCAGGTGCTCAGTACTCGTAACCAGTAATGAGCGGGCACTACCATGCTCAGGTGCTCAGTACTCGTAACCAGTGATGAGCCGGCACTACCATGCTCAGGTGCTCAGTACTGGTAACTAGTGATGAGCAGGCAATACCATGCTCAGGTGCTCAGTACTGGTAACCAGTGATGAGCGGGCACTGCCATGCTCAGGTGCTTTGTACTGGTAACCAGTGATGAGCGGGCACTGCCATGCTCAGGTGCTTTGTACTGGTAACCAGTGATGAGCGGGCACTACCATGCTCGGGTGCTCAGTACTCGTAACTAGTGATGAGCGGGCACTACCATGCTCAGGTGCTCAGTACTCGTAACTAGTGATGAGTGGGCACTACCATGCTCAGGTGCTCAGTACTCGTAACCAGTAATGAGCGGGCACTACCATGCTCAGGTGCTCAGTACTCGTAACCAGTGATGAGCCGGCACTACCATGCTCAGGTGCTCAGTACTGGTAACCAGTGATGAGCGGGCACTACCATGCTCGGGTGCTCAGTACTGGTAACTAGTGATGAGCGGGCACTACCATGCTCGGGTGCTCTGTACTGGTGACTAGTGATGAGTGGGCACTACCATGCTCAGGTGCTCAGTACTGGTAACCAGTGATGAGCGAGCACTACCATGCTCAGGTGCTCAGTACTGGTAACCAGTGATGAGCGAGCACTACCATGCTCAGGTGCTCAGTACTGGTAACCAGTGATGAGCGGGCACTACCATGCTCGGGTGCTCAGTACTGGTGACTAGTGATGAGTGGGCACTACCATGCTCAGGTGCTCAGTACTGGTAACTAGTGATGAGCGGCCACTACCATGCTCAGGTGCTCAGTACTCGTAACCAGTGATGAGCGGGCACTACCATGCTCGGGTGCTCAGTACTGGTAACTAGTGATGAGCGGGCACTACCATGCTCGGGTGCTCAGTACTGGTAACTAGTGATGAGCGGGCACTACCATGCTCGGGTGCTCAGTACTGGTAACCAGTGATGAGCGGCCACTACCATGCTCGGGAGCTGAGTACTCGTAACCAGTGATGAGCGAGCACTACCATGCTCAGGTGCTCAGTACTGGTAACTAGTGATGAGCGGGCACTACCATGCTCAGGTGCTCAGTACTGGTAACCAGTGATGAGCGGGCACTGCCATGCTCGGGAGCTGAGTACTCGTAACCAGTGATGAGCGGGCACTACCATGCTCAGGTGCTCAGTACTCGTAACCAGTGATGAGCGGGCACTACCATGCTCGGGAGCTGAGTACTCGTAACCAGTGATGAGCGGGCACTACCATGCTCAGGTGCTCAGTACTGGTAACTAGTGATGAGCGGGCAGTACCATGCTCAGGTGCTCAGTACTGGTAACCAGTGATGAGCGGGCAGTACCATGCTCAGGTGCTCAGTACTGGTAACTAGTGATGAGTGGGCACTACCATGCTCGGGTGCTCAGTACTGGTAACTAGTGATGAGCGGGCACTACCATGCTCAGGTGCTCAGTACTGGTAACTAGTGATGAGCGGGCACTACCATGCTCGGGAGCTGAGTACTCGTAACCAGTGATGAGCGGGCACTACCATGCTCGGGTGCTCAGTACTGGTAACTAGTGATGAGTGGGCACTACCATGCTCGGGTGCTCAGTACTGGTAACTAGTGATGAGCGGGCACTACCATGCTCAGGTGCTCAGTACTGGTAACCAGTGATGAGCGGGCAGTACCATGCTCAGGTGCTCAGTACTGGTAACTAGTGATGAGTGGGCACTACCATGCTCAGGTGCTCAGTACTGGTAACTAGTGATGAGCGGGCACTACCATGCTCGGGAGCTGAGTACTCGTAACCAGTGATGAGCGGGCACTACCATGCTCGGGTGCTCAGTACTGGTAACTAGTGATGAGTGGGCACTACCATGCTCAGGTGCTCAGTACTGGTAACTAGTGATGAGTGAGCACTACCATGCTCGGGTGCTCGGTATTGGTAAGTAGTGATGAGCGGGCACTACCATGCTCGGGTGCTCGGTATTGGTAACTAGTGATGAGCGGGCACTACCATGCTCAGGTGCTCAGTACTGGTAACTAGTGATGAGCGGGCACTACCATGCTCGGGTGCTCTGTACTGGTAACCAGTGATGAGTGGGCACTGCCATGCTCGGGTGCTTGGTATTTGTATCCAGCAGACGGACTGTTGGACGGGCGTGACTCGTGTACCGAGTGTAATGGAAGTCAGGGGGACTCGTGCGTTTTTTCTGGTAGATTTTGCGCGGTATTCTGATGAGTACATGAGGTCGCGGGCACACGTCTTGCGCATCATTAGCACAGAGCATCTTTAGACGCGCTTTCTGCACTTCCTCCACCTCACCGGCTCCAGCCTCCACCAGTCCAGTCGGTTCCGCCACATCCCGGACCAGCAGCGCAGCGCAGTCCACTAGAGTCATTTGTTCCTCCAGCATCTTCTCCCTCTTAAAGGGGTAACTTGCCAATATGGCCGGACTTGGCTGGCTGATGTTAGGGGCCCCCCTGTCCCTCACTTCATCTCACACTCTGCTCCATCCTGACCGGTTGTTGTTAGCTCCTCTCGGCCACACTGCTGGACATCTCCTGTTTGATTCGGCTCGGTCTTGCCTCTGACATGTCTCCACTCTATCTCAGTTCTCTCGCTTGGGATCTCGCTGTCTCGGCTTGCGCTCTCTCTAGCTATGCCCACGTTATGTGGCTTGCTACTAACCTTAGGTCTGCCTCTGTCACACGCTGGGTCCTATCTGACCTTCAGACAAGAAACTGTCCCTTTCCCTGCACTGTAATCCCTCCCACTATGGGCTGGCTCAAACATTAACTCTGTGAACACCTACTCACTGCGTGTTGCTGGGCAGGACACAGTTTCCTCATATGGCAGCGCAAAACCTTATACAGGCAAACATTATATAAAGCCCCACATTACACTAGAATAAAAGGGGGGACGGGCGCTAGGTCCAGCTCCTCGCCAGCACAGTCTGAGGGTTCAGGACTCGGCTCTAGGTGACGGCGGCCGCGAGCACTTACTGCTGCTGTTCTTGAGGCACATCTGGAGGATCTCGGACAGCAGACATTTCTTCAGGATCGCCGCACTGCTGAGGTTCTCTTTATCCAGAATATTCAGGAAATCCTCCAGCTCCGTCAGCAGCCGCTCCAGAGCTACACAGCAAATACAGAGAATATTCATGTGACACAAAGTATCCAAGTCTATTATGTACATTCTGCTGAGCCGTGTCTAATCTCATCATGTGTGATACTGTCTGCTGAGCGGTGTATCTAATCTCATCATGTGTGATACTGTCTGCTGAGCGGTGTATCTAATCTCATCATGTGTGATACTGTCTGCTGAGCTGTGTATCTAATCCTATCCTGTGTGATACTGTCTGCTGAGCTATGTATCTAATCCTCTCCTGTGTGATACTGCCTGCTGAGCGGTGTATCTAATCCTCTCCTGTGTGATACTGTCTGCTGAGCTGTGTATCTAATCCTCTCCTGTGTGATACTGTCTGCTGAGCTGTGTATCTAATCCTCTCCTGTGTGATACTGTCTGCTGAGCGGTGTATCTAATCCTATCCTGTATGTATCTGGCTGTCTGCTGAGCTGTGTATCTAATCCTCTCCTGTATGATACTGTCTGCTGAGCTGTGTATCTAATCCTCTCCTGTGTGATACTGCCTGCTGAGCGGTGTATCTAATCCTCTCCTGTGTGATACTGTCTGCTGAGCTGTGTATCTAATCCTCTCCTGTGTGATACTGTCTGCTGAGCTGTGTATCTAATCCTCTCCTGTGTAATACTGTCTGCTGAGCTGTGTATCTAATCCTCTCCTGTGTGATACTGTCTGCTGAGCGGTGTATCTAATCCTATCCTGTGTGATACTGTCTGCTGAGCCGTGTATCTAATCCTATCCTGTGTGATACTGTCTGCTGAGCTGTGTATCTAATCCTCTCCTGTGTGATACTGTCTGCTGAGCTGTGTATCTAATCCTATCCTGTGTGATACTGTCTGCGAGCGGTGTATCTAATCCTCTCCTGTGTGATACTGTCTGCTGAGCTGTGTATCTAATCCTCTCCTGTGTGATACTGTCTGCTGAGCTGTGTATCTAATCCTATCCTGTGTGATACTGTCTGCTGAGCTGTGTATCTAATCCTCTCCTGTGTGATACTGTCTGCTGAGCTGTGTATCTAATCCTATCCTGTGTGATACTGTCTGCTGAGCCGTGTATCTAATCCTCTCCTGTGTGATACTGTCTGCTGAGCCGTGTATCTAATCCTCTCCTGTGTGATACTGTCTGCTGAGCTGTGTATCTAATCCTCTCCTGTGTGATACTGTCTGCTGAGCCGTGTATTCAAATCTATCCTGTATGATACTGTCTGCTGAGCTGTGTATCTAATCCTCTCCTGTGTGATACTGTCTGCTGAGCTGTGTATCTAATCCTATCCTGTGTAATACTGTCTGCTGAGCCGTGTATCTAATCCTATCCTGTGTGATACTGTCTGCTGAGCCGTGTATTCAATCCTATCCTGTATGATACTGTCTGCTGAGCTGTGTATCTAATCCTCTCCTGTGTGGTACTGTCTGCTGAGCTGTATCTAATCCTCTCCTGTGTGATACTGTCTGTTGAGCTGTGTATCTAATCCTCTCCTGTGTGATACTGTCTGCTGAGCTGTGTATCTAATCCTCTCCTGTGTGATACTGTCTGCTGAGCTGTATCTAATCCTCTCCTGTGTGATACTGTCTGCTGAGCTGTGTATCTAATCCTCTCCTGTGTAATACTGTCTGCTGAGCCGTGTAGCCAATCCTCTCCTGTGTGATACTGTCTGCTGAGCTGTGTATCTAATCCTCTCCTGTGTGATACTGTCTGCTGAGCTGTGTATCTAATCATATCCTGTGTGATACTGTCTGCTGAGCTGTATCTAATCCTCTCCTGTGTGATACTGTCTGCTGAGCTGTGTATCTAATCCTCTCCTGTGTGATACTGTCTGCTGAGCTGTGTATCTAATCCTCTCCTGTGTGATACTGTCTGCTGAGCTGTGTATCTAATCCTATCCTGTGTGATACTGTCTGCTGAGCTGTATCGAATCCTCTCCTGTGTGATACTGTCTGCTGAGCTGTGTATCTAATCCTCTCCTGTGTGATACTGTCTGCTGAGCTGTGTATCTAATCCTCTCCTGTGTGATACTGTCTGCTGAGCTGTGTATGTAATCCTCTCTTGTGTGATACTGTCTGCTGAGCGGTGTATCTAATCCTGTCCTGTGTGATACTGTCTGCTGAGCCGTGTATCTAATCCTCTCCTGTGTGATACTGTCTGCTGAGCTGTGTATCTAATCCTCTCCTGTGTGATACTGTCTGCTGAGCTGTGTATCTAATCCTCTCTTGTGTGATACTGTCTGCTGAGCGGTGTATCTAATCCTCTCCTGTGTGATACTGTCTGCTGAGCCGTGTATCTAATCCTCTCCTGTGTGATACTGTCTGCTGAGCTGTGTATCTAATCCTCTCCTGTGTGATACTGTCTGCTGAGCTGTGTATCTAATCCTCTCCTGTGTGATACTGTCTGCTGAGCTGTGTATCTAATCCTCTCCTGTGTGATACTGTCTGCTGAGCTGTGTATCTAATCCTATCCTGTGTGATACTGTCTGCTGAGCTGTATCGAATCCTCTCCTGTGTGATACTGTCTGCTGAGCTGTGTATCTAATCCTCTCCTGTGTGATACTGTCTGCTGAGCTGTGTATGTAATCCTCTCTTGTGTGATACTGTCTGCTGAGCCGTGTATCTAATCCTCTCCTGTGTGATACTGTCTGCTGAGCTGTATCTAATCCTCTCCTGTGTGATACTGTCTGCTGAGTCGTGTATCTAATCCTCTCCTGTGTGATACTGTCTGCTGAGCTGTGTATCTAATCCTCTCTTGTGTGATACTGTCTGCTGAGCTGTGTATCTAATCCTGTCCTGTGTGATACTGTCTGCTGAGCCGTGTATCTAATCCTCTCCTGTGTGATACTGTCTGCTGAGCTGTGTATCTAATCCTCTCCTGTGTGATACTGTCTGCTGAGCCGTGTATCTAATCCTCTCCTGTGTGATACTGTCTGCTGAGCCATGTATCTAATCCTGTCCTGTGTGATACTGTCTGCTGAGCTGTGTATCTAATCCTCTCCTGTGTGATACTGTCTGCTGAGCTGTGTATCTAATCCTCTCCTGTGTGATACTGTCTGCTGAGCGGTGTATCTAATCCCATCATGGGTGGGGTCTGCGGCCCCCTCTGCCCCGCACTGGCTGCCCCTGTAGGAGGGGCGCCCGCGGTGATTCTGGATTCACTGTTTCCGCAGGCAGAACAGTCAGAAATGTGGGCAATGAATCTGCTGTGTAATCTGCTGTGTAATCTGCTGTGTAATCTGCTGTGTAATCTGCTGTGTAATCTGCTATATAATCTGCTGTGTAATCTGCTGTATAATCTGCTGTGTAATCTGCTGGGTGTGAACAGTCTCATCTGAATGGCTGCAGAATTTTATTAAATCTGGCGCTTTTTTGGAATTCTCTGAGCTCCTGTTAACCCTTTCTCCACTTTAAACTTTAATTGTTTTTGGTTATGAAATGTTACATCTTTTTGCACAGATTTGATACAATTTTGAATGTAAGATTGAATAATAAAAGTGGCCCCTGTCTTGTATTTAGGGGGGGTTTGTATTTGACATTTGCACTGCCTCCATTGATAGGTGAAGACCCGATGTGCAGGGAGAGGCTCCTCCGAGTCTTCCGACATTCCGGACGTTATTCCGGCTGCACGGACGCACTAATACAGGAAGGGGTTAAGGACGCTCTTCCTGCCCTGGACTCATAGAGGAAACTATAGACCTCAGGTGCCAGGACTTGTGTCCCTCAGGACCTCTCTCCCCATTACACTCACATTGGTGGAGTCCGGGGTCACAGAGACCCCCCTGTAGGTGTCTATGGGCAGTGACTGCTCCGCTGCTTCCACCGAACCTGCAGGTGAGTAACACTATGGTGCCCCTGAGGCTTCAGGTGCCACAGGGCACTGCACCTCCTTTAGGGTGTAGGACTTATCCCAGGTCCAAGGAAGGTCGATGCTGGTTCCACCAACATACACATACATACACAGTGGGTCGCCCTCCCCAATGGGGACTGGGCCAGGGTCAGGTCACAGTAGGGGGCCACCACAGAGGTTGGGTTTACAGGACGCCACCGCACCACGGGCTCCCGATCCACTGAAACTGGGACTCGGGGTCAGGGAGAAGCAACCACCAGGGGGAGTGAGGCGCACACAGTGGGGAAAGCAGGCTGACCTAGCGAGAGCGGTGAACCGGCCGGTGGCAGCGACTGGGGGGCAACAGCTCAGACCACACAACACAACTATAAGAACAGCTACAGACGCCGATCAGAGCGGACGTGCCACGAGGCAGCTCTGTGGGCCAAGGCATTTAACACGGTCGCTGGGGAGAAGAAGGTGGCTGCTTCCATAGGTCCGGCGCTGGCGGGGTACAGAACCCTACGGGTAAACATACTTCACATGGTCTACCAACTTTGCAAGGGTCACGGGAACAGGCTAGAAAAGTCACCGGACTTGTCCCACCATTCCTGGAGCCAAATAGCATATAGGATCCGGGGATGAGGTCTTCGGCCAGCCTCACGGCGGAACCGCGCTATCCGCATACAGGACGGCACACTTTACTGACACCGGGATCCCCAACTGCTTCACGCCACGGGGATCCGATACTTAGCGCATTAAAGGAGGAAGGGCCCATAGGCTGACGCACACACCGGACCTGACCTTCCACGGATTCGGGATCGGCTGGAGCCCATCGTGGCGGAGATCGGTACTCTGGGGCAGCGCCTGAACTACCAGTGAGTAAAAGACCTGGAACCGCAGCCCCTGCCTCTCCTTTACTGACACCATCGCCCTGCACTGCGGCGCCAACAGGGACTACCACCCCTGTCCAACCTCCGTCTTCCTCCCCGGGGTAACCCCGCTCCACCTGTGGGGAGCGACACCATCCCGTCTGCAACCTTCACCATCAGCCCCGGAGAGCAGCACCCGCAGCGGCGGCCCATCCCTGGCCGCGGACCACAGGTGGCGTCACCATCTAAAAAGACTTTCCTCACCGTCACTACCACCCCCATCCTCCGTCCTAACTCCCGCACACCGCCTTCCCTCCCTTCTGTACGCCTCGGGGTCACGAAACTGGGCCAAGCCCGTGCTGACACCGAGGAGCTGCACCCCCGGCCCGGTGACGAGTCGCGTGAAAACCCCTCGACCCCAGCAACCTCAGCACAGGAGCGGACGGACACCTCTGGGCGGCACATGTCGCCGGCGAGCCGCGAGGACAGATCCTTTAGGCCGCGTCCCCACCTAGCATTCATGATTTTTTTAAGTGGATGTGATTTCATGAAAGCTGCGCCCGCTGCACGCCTAAAGCCCCCACTGAACTGTGCTTTGGGGGCATTTTTCTCTATGGGGAGTCTGGAAAAAAGGTTAAAAAAAACGCATTTGCATATTTAAGTGCTCAATCGAGGCTATTCAGTACTAAAATAAAAGGTTAAAAAAATGCATCAAATAAAGGGGAAAATACATAAAAAAAAAACCCCCTGCAGAAACGCAATAATCAAAGACAATGGTTAATGGGCATTTATCTGCAAACACCTGAGGGAGGCGTGCGGATAAAAAGCCTCCAACAGAATAAAACATCTAAATGCAGAGAATGATATTTAATAAATAAGTAACAAAAATGCCACACAGCTGAGGGTCTGGTTCAGTGTACAAGTATAGACCATTCCCCTCTGACCTGCACACACTGATACATTGTAACGAGTGTTAGATCCCGATGGATTAGATAGGTTGGATGAGAATATTGCCATTTATGAAGACAAACAGATCCCAATGAGATGAACTAGGACATATACAATTATATGTAACAGCAGGAGGGACACACGGGAGCGAGCAACGGGGGCAGGAAGCCCAAGGTGGTCACCCGGAGGGTGGGGGTACAGGGAACACACCCAAGAGCCAACACAAGGGACCCCAACAACCTGAAGGTAAAACCGCCATATCCACAGAAGTATCAGAGAATGGACTCAAGAATTACAATGAATTCAAACTCTCAGTCTCCAAAAGAACAATGTGATCATCCAACAGCAGAATAGTGAGTGCAGCTCTGGAGTATAACTCAGGATCAGTAATGTATGTACACAGTGACTGCACCAGCAGAATAGTCAGTGCAGCTCTGGAGGATAATACAGGAGGTGACTCAGGATCAGTAATATAATGTATGTACACAGTAACTGCACCAGCAGAATAGTGAGTGCAGCTCTGGAGTATAATACAGGATGTAACTCAGGATCAGTAATGTAATGTATGTACACAGTGACTGCACCAGCAGAATAGTGAGTACAGCTCTGGAGTATAATACAGGAGGTAACTCAGGATCAGTAATGTAATGTATGTACACAGTGACTGCACTAGCAGAATAGTGAGTGCAGCTGTGGAGTATAATACAGGAGATAACTCAGGATCAGTAATGTAATGTATGTACACAGTGACTGCACAGCAGAATAGTGAGTGCAGCTCTGGAGTATAATACAGGAGGTGACTCAGGATCAGTAATGTATGTACACAGTGACTGCACAGCAGAATAGTGAGTGCAGCTCTGGAGTATAATACAGGAGGTGACTCAGGATCAGTAATGTAATGTATGCACACAGTGACTGCACCAGCAGAATAATGAGTGCAGCTCTGGAGTATAATACAGGAGGTAACTCAGGATCAGTAATGTAATGTATGTACACAGTGACTGCACCAGCAGAATAATGAGTGCAGCTCTGGAGTATAATGCAGGAGGTGACTCAGGATCAGTAATGTAATGTATGTACACAGTGACTGCACCAGCAGAATAGTGAGTGCAGCTCTGGAGTATAATACAGGAGGTAACTCCGGATCAGTAATGTAATGTATGTACACAGTGACTGCACCAGCAGAATAGTGAGTGCAGCTCTGGAGTATAATACAGGAGGTAACTCCGGATCAGTAATGTAATGTATGTACACAGTGACTGCACCAGCAGAATAGTGAGTGCAGCTCTGGAGTATAATACAGGAGGTAACTCAGGATCAGTAATGTAATGTATGTACACAGTGACTGCACCAGCAGAATAGTGAGTGCAGCTCTGGAGTATAATACAGGAGGTAACTCCGGATCAGTAATGTAATGTATGTACACAGTGACTGCACCAGCAGAATAGTGAGTGCAGCTCTGGAGTATAATACAGGAGGTAACTCAGGATCAGTAATGTAATGTATGTACACAGTGACTGCAGCAGCAGAATAGTGAGTGCAGCTCTGGAGTATAGTACAGATATTCTATGTACACGGTGGCGCTGCAGTGTATATACCTTTTGCTGTGTGTCTGTACATAGTGGACATAGCTGGAGAGGTAGTTGTAGAATGCAGAGACGCTGGAGATTGCAGCTGGTTTGTATTAGCAGTGTCCATTGCTGGCAGATCTCCTCTGTGTGAATGGTTTGTCCTCTCCTCATCTGTTCTCCTGATGATCACATTTATTCTTTCTTTTGGGCAGAGATTTAAACTTGAATTTCTTGATTTCGCATCAAATAAAATCCCCCCCCCCCACATACAGTTTTGCAATCGTTCACTTTTGCGTAAGTTGCAGAGTTGTATTTTTACTCTTGAATATTGGTAGATACATGTAGAGGGTCGTCCAGGTTTGGTGTGAAGTCGGCCGTCCTCACATCCAGGCCTGGACTGGCCACAGGACGGCAGGAGAATCCCCCGGTGGGCCCCTTTGCAGTAGTATTTCACTTAGTGACCAGTAGTGGGCACAATATACTTGCTTCACTATGTACAGACATAAGAGGAGTCTCATCATGCACTTTACAAACTACCCAGTATATTATTAGATAGAAGCATAGGTGCATATGTGAATGCAATCAGTGGCCCCCGGAGTCAGTGTTTCAGTGGCCTCCGGAGTCAGTGTTTCAGGGGGGCCCGGAGTCAGTGTTTCAGTGGCCCCCGGAGTCAGTATTTCAGGGGGCCCCGGAGTCAGTGTTTCAGTGGCCCCCGGAGTCAGTGTTTCAGTGGCCTCCGGAGTCAGTGTTTCAGGGGGGCCCGGAGTCAGTGTTTCAGTGGCCCCCGGAGTCAGTGTTTCAGGGGGGCCCGGAGTCAGTGTTTCAGTGGCCCCCGGAGTCAGTGTTTCAGTGGCCTCCGGAGTCAGTGTTTCAGGGGGGCCCGGAGTCAGTGTTTCAGTGGCCCCCGGAGTCAGTATTTCAGGGGGGCCCGGAGTCAGTGTTTCAGTGGCCCCCGGAGTCAGTGTTTCAGTGGCCCCCGGAGTCAGTATTTCAGGGGGGCCCGGCCGCCCCAGTCTGACACTGCTCACATCATATATTGATAAGATCTGAATCACAACAATATTTTATCAAAACCAAAAGGAATATTTTTCTGCCATTTCTGACCTCAGTTGTTCTGCAGCGCAGACTTCACATGGAAAACTCACAGAGGAGCCCCCCGCCCCCCACCAGAAGATGCACAACCAAGAAACCGCACAGCCAAACACTTATTATACCAGGAGGTCACAAGAAGTTGATCCATCTGGTACAGAAACGTTCCGCACAGCTGCAGCACAAACCCACTGGAAGCAGCTGATTAGAGTGCAAGCTCCTGTGCCCAGAGGGAAAGTACAAGCTCTCAGGCAGCGTGTACATGAGAACGCAGCGACGTCTAGACACGGCGTATGTAATGCAGTGCTATGTGGGGATAAGGTGTTAGGGCTCATGCGCACGTAAATGCTGATTATTCTGCAGCGATTTGGCAGCTCATGTGCGCTTCAGATCACTGCAGAATCAATGCAGTATTTTTGTTAAAAAAAAAGCCGATTTCATGCGCTCGGGAAACTGCCCCCACCACAGACAGAGTGCACGGAATAATTGACATGCTGCTTTTATGAACGCACGGATTTGGGTCAATATGTTTGGCTATGTGCGCACGTTGCGTTCTGTCCCTGAAGAAATTTCTGCAGCGATTTGAACAGCATACGTGCGCTTCAAATCGCTGCAGAAAGAGTCCGTAATGAAAAAAAAAATCGATTTCATGCACTGGGACTGCATGCAGAGCACACGGAATAAGTGACATGATGCTGAGCCTTGTAGTTCTGCAGCTGCTGTCTGCTCTCCTGCATACACTATTGGATGTAGGATGCTGAGCCTTGAAGTTCTGCAGCTGTCTGCTCTCCTGCATACACTATTGGATGTAGGATGCTGAGCCTTGTAGTTCTGCAGCTGTCTGCTCTCCTGCATACACTATTGGATGTAGGGTGCTGAGCCTTGTAGTTCTGCAGCTGCTGTCTGCTCTCCTGCATACACTATTGGATGTAGGGTGCTGAGCCTTGTAGTTCTGCAGCTGCTGTCTGCTCTCCTGCATACACTATTGGATGTAGAATGCTGAGCCTTGTAGTTCTCCAGCTGTCTGCTCTCCTGCATACACTATTGGATGTAGGATGCTGAGCCTTGTAGTTCTGCAGCTGTCTGCTCTTCTGCATACACTAGTGGAGAATGAAGAACATATTGAAGAAGGAAATGACATCGGACCTTTTTTTTTTTATTTGTTTTTTTCAACAATCTTTAATGGCATTCTTCACTGATAAAAAACGCATAAAAATGCAGTGAGCAAAAATACAGGAAAAAACGCACCAAATCACGGTAAAAATGCATGCGTTTTTGCCGCATTTTTTTGCCGCGGGTGCGTTTTTGTGCGCTTTTTGCCGCAAAAAACGCACAAAAACGCAGCATAAAAAAAAGCAGTGTGTGAACCTAGCCTTAACTGATTACGATGGAGCACGCAATGCTCAGGCCCGACCATCACCATTCATTCTCTATGGGGCTGCCTGAAAAAGCCGAGAGCAACGCTCTGCAGCCCCAGTGACTGTGTCTGCACCGATCATTATGTCAGTGAGGTCATGCATGAACTTTAATAGGAAAAATACTACCCCTATATACAACAATATAACTACTATAATACTGCCCCTATATACAACAATATAACTACTATAATACTGCCCCTAGGTACAAGACAATAACTGCTATAATACTGCCCCTATGTACAAGACTATAACTGCTATAATACAGCCCCCTATGTACAAGAATATAACTATTATAATACAGCTCCTATGTACAAGAATATAATTACTATAATACTGCCCCCTATGTACAAGAATATAACTACTATAATACTGCTCCTATGTACAAGAATATAACTACTATAATACTGCCCCTAGGTACAAGACAATAACTGCTATAATACTGCCCCTATGTACAAGACTATAACTGCTATAATACAGCCCCCTATGTACAAGAATATAACTATTATAATACAGCTCCTATATACAAGAATATAATTACTATAATACTGCCCCTATGTACAAGAATATAACTACTATAATACTGCTCCTATGTACAAGAATATAACTACTATAATACTGCCCGCTATATACAAGAATATAACTACTATAATACTGCCCCTATGTACAAGAATATAACTACTATAATACTGCCCCTATGTACAAGAATATAACTACTATAATACTGCCCGCTATATACAAGAATATAACTACTATATTACTGCCCCTATGTACAAGAATATAACTACTATAATACTGCTCCTATGTACAAGAATATAACTACTATAATACTGCCCGCTATATACAAGAATATAACTACTATAATACTGCCCCTATGTACAAGAATATAACTACTATAATACTGCTACTATGTACAAGAATATAACTACTATAATACTACCCCCTATGTACAAGAATATAATTACTATAATACTGCTCCTATGTACAAGAATATAACTACTATAATACTGCCCCTATGTACAAGAATATAACTACTATAATACTGCTCCTATGTACAAGAATATAACTACTATAATACTGCTCCTATGTACAAGAATATAACTACTATAATACTGCCCGCTATATACAAGAAAATAACTACTATAATACTGCCCCTATGTACAAGAATATAACTACTATAATACTGCTCCTATGTACAAGAATATAACTACTATAATACTGCCCGCTATATACAAGAATATAACTACTATAATACTGCCCCTATGTACAAGAATATACCTACTATAATACTGCCCCTATGTACAAGAATATAACTAGTATAATACTGCCCCTATGTACAAGAATATAACTACTATAATACTGCCCCTATGTGCAAGAATATACCTACTATAATACTGCCCCTATGTACAAGAATATAACTAGTATAATACTGCCCCCTATGTACAAGAATATAACTACTATAATACTGCCCCCTATATACAAGAATATCACTACTATAATACTGCCTCTATGTACAAGAATATAACTACTATAATACTGCCCCCTATGTACAAGAATATAACTACTATAATACTGCCCCCTATATACAAGAATATAACCACTATAATACTGCCCCTATGTACAAGAATATAACTACTATAATACTGCCCCCTATATACAAGAATATAACTACTATAATACTGCCCCTATGTACAAGAATATAACTACTATAATACTGCCCCCTATGTACAAGAATATAACTACTATAATACTGCCCCCTATATACAAGAATATAACCACTATAATACTGCCCCTATGTACAAGAATATAACTACTATAATACTGCCCCCTATGTACAAGAATATAACTACTATAATACTGCTTCTATGTAGAAGAATATAACTACTATAATACTGCCCTCTATAACTACTATAATACTGCCCCTATGTACAAAAATACAACTACTGTAATACTACCCCCATGTACAAGAATATAATACTGCCACCTGTGTACAAGAATATAACTACTATAATGCTGCTCCTATGTACAAGAATATAACTACTATAATACTGCCCCCATGTACAAGAATATAATACTGCCCCTATGTACAAGAATATAACTACTATAATACTGTCTCCTATGTGCAAGAATATAACTACTATAATGCTGCCCCTATGTACAAGAATATAACTACTATAATTCTGCCCCTATATACAAGAATATAACTACTATAATACTGCCCCTATGTACAAGAATATAACTACTATAATGCTGCCCCTATGTACAAGAATATAACTACTATAATACTGCCCCCTATATACAAGAATATAACTACAATAATACTGCCCCTATGTACAAGAATATAACTACTATAATAATGCCCCTATATACAAGAATATAACTACAATAATACTGCCCCTATATACAAGAATATAACTACTATAATACTGCCCCTATATACAAGAATATAACTACAATAATACTGCTCCTATGTACAAGAATATAACTACTATAATACTGCCCCTATATACAAGAATATAACTACAATAATACTGCCCCTATATACAAGAATATAACTACTATAATAGTGCCCCTATATACAAGAATATAACTACAATAATACTGCCCCTATATACAAGAATATATCTACTATAATACTGCCCCCATGTACAAGAATATAACTACTATAATACTGCCCCATATGTACAAGAATATAATTACTATAATACTGCCCCTATGTACAAGAATATAACTACTATAATACTGCTCCTATGTACAAGAATATAACTACTATAATACTGCCCCTATATACAAAAATATAACTACTATAATACTGCTTCTATGTAGAAGAATATAACTACTATAATACTGCCCTGTACAACTACTATAATGCTGCCCCTATGTACAAAAATACAACTACTGTAATACTGCCCCCATGTACAAGAATATAATACTGCCCCCTGTGTACAAGAATATAACTACTATAATACTGCTCCTATGTACAAGAATATAACTACTATAATACTGCCCCCATGTACAAGAATATAATACTGCCCCCTATGTACAAGAATATAACTACTATAATACTGTCTCCTATGTACAGGAATATAACTACTATAATTCTGCCCCTATATACAAGAATATAACTACTATAATACTGCCCCTATATACAAGAATATAACTACTATAATACTGCCCCTATGTACAAGAATATAACTACTATAATGCTGCCCCTAGGTACAAGAATATAACTACTATAATACTGCCCCCTATATACAAGAATATAACTACAATAATACTGCTCCTATGTACAAGAATATAACTACTATAATACTGCCCCCTATATACAAGAATATAATTACTATAATACTGCCCCCTATGTACAAGAATATAACTACTATAATACTGCTCCTATGTACAAGAATATAACTACTATAATACTGCCCCCTATGTACAAGAATATATCTACTATAATACTGCCCCCTATGTACAAGAATATAACTACTATAATACTGCTCCTATGTACAAGAATATAATTACTATAATACTGCCCCCTATGTACAAGAATATAACTACTATAATACTGCTCCTATGTACAAGAATATAATTACTATAATACTGCTCCTATGTACAAGAATATAATTACTATAATACTGCCCCCTATGTACAGGAATATATCTACTATAATACTGCCCCCTATGTACAAGAATATAACTACTATAATACTGCTCCTATGTACAAGAATATAATTAGTATAATACTGCCCCCTATGTACAAGAATATAACTACTATAATACTGCCCCTATGTACAAGAATATAATTACTATAATACTGCTCCTATGTACAAGAATATAATTACTATAATACTGCCCCCTATGTACAGGAATATATCTACTATAATACTGCCCCCTATGTACAAGAATATAACTACTATAATACTGCTCCTATGTACAAGAATATAATTAGTATAATACTGCCCCCTATGTACAGGAATATATCTACTATAATACTGCCCCCTATGTACAAGAATATAACTACTATAATACTGCTCCTATGTACAAGAATATAATTAGTATAATACTGCCCCCTATGTACAAGAATATAACTACTATAATACTGCCCCTATGTACAAGAATATAATTACTATAATACTGCTCCTATGTACAAGAATATAATTACTATAATACTGCCCCCTATGTACAGGAATATATCTACTATAATACTGCCCCCTATGTACAAGAATATAACTACTATAATACTGCTCCTATGTACAAGAATATAATTAGTATAATACTGCCCCCTATGTACAAGAATATAACTACTATAATACTGCCCCATATGTACAAGAATATAATTACTATAATACTGCCCCTATGTACAAGAATATAACTACTATAATACTGCTCCTATGTACAAGAATATAACTACTATAATACTGCCCCTATATACAAGAATATAACTACTATAATACTGCCCCCTATGTACAAGAATATAACTACTATAATACTGCCCCCTATGTACAAGAATATAACTAATATAATACTGCTCCTATGTACAAGAATATAACTACTATAATACTGCCCCTATATACAAGAATATAACTACAATAATACTGCCCCTATATACAAGAATATAACTACTATAATAGTGCCCCTATATACAAGAATATAACTACAATAATACTGCCCCTATATACAAGAATATATCTACTATAATACTGCCCCCATGTACAAGAATATAACTACTATAATACTGCCCCATATGTACAAGAATATAACTACTATAATACTGCTCCTATGTACAAGAATATAACTACTATAATACTGCCCGCTATATACAAGAATATAACTACTATAATACTGCCCCTATGTACAAGAATATAACTACTATAATACTGCCCCTATGTACAAGAATATAACTACTATAATACTGCCCGCTATATACAAGAATATAACTACTATATTACTGCCCCTATGTACAAGAATATAACTACTATAATACTGCTCCTATGTACAAGAATATAACTACTATAATACTGCCCGCTATATACAAGAATATAACTACTATAATACTGCCCCTATGTACAAGAATATAACTACTATAATACTGCTACTATGTACAAGAATATAACTACTATAATACTACCCCCTATGTACAAGAATATAATTACTATAATACTGCTCCTATGTACAAGAATATAACTACTATAATACTGCCCCTATGTACAAGAATATAACTACTATAATACTGCTCCTATGTACAAGAATATAACTACTATAATACTGCTCCTATGTACAAGAATATAACTACTATAATACTGCCCGCTATATACAAGAAAATAACTACTATAATACTGCCCCTATGTACAAGAATATAACTACTATAATACTGCTCCTATGTACAAGAATATAACTACTATAATACTGCCCGCTATATACAAGAATATAACTACTATAATACTGCCCCTATGTACAAGAATATACCTACTATAATACTGCCCCTATGTACAAGAATATAACTAGTATAATACTGCCCCTATGTACAAGAATATAACTACTATAATACTGCCCCTATGTGCAAGAATATACCTACTATAATACTGCCCCTATGTACAAGAATATAACTAGTATAATACTGCCCCCTATGTACAAGAATATAACTACTATAATACTGCCCCCTATATACAAGAATATCACTACTATAATACTGCCTCTATGTACAAGAATATAACTACTATAATACTGCCCCCTATGTACAAGAATATAACTACTATAATACTGCCCCCTATATACAAGAATATAACCACTATAATACTGCCCCTATGTACAAGAATATAACTACTATAATACTGCCCCCTATATACAAGAATATAACTACTATAATACTGCCCCTATGTACAAGAATATAACTACTATAATACTGCCCCCTATGTACAAGAATATAACTACTATAATACTGCCCCCTATATACAAGAATATAACCACTATAATACTGCCCCTATGTACAAGAATATAACTACTATAATACTGCCCCCTATGTACAAGAATATAACTACTATAATACTGCTTCTATGTAGAAGAATATAACTACTATAATACTGCCCCTATGTACAAAAATACAACTACTGTAATACTACCCCCATGTACAAGAATATAATACTGCCACCTGTGTACAAGAATATAACTACTATAATGCTGCTCCCATGTACAAGAATATAATACTGCCCCTATGTACAAGAATATAACTACTATAATACTGTCTCCTATGTGCAAGAATATAACTACTATAATGCTGCCCCTATGTACAAGAATATAACTACTATAATTCTGCCCCTATATACAAGAATATAACTACTATAATACTGCCCCTATGTACAAGAATATAACTACTATAATGCTGCCCCTATGTACAAGAATATAACTACTATAATACTGCCCCCTATATACAAGAATATAACTACAATAATACTGCCCCTATGTACAAGAATATAACTACTATAATAATGCCCCTATATACAAGAATATAACTACAATAATACTGCCCCTATATACAAGAATATAACTACTATAATACTGCCCCTATATACAAGAATATAACTACAATAATACTGCTCCTATGTACAAGAATATAACTACTATAATACTGCCCCTATATACAAGAATATAACTACAATAATACTGCCCCTATATACAAGAATATAACTACTATAATAGTGCCCCTATATACAAGAATATAACTACAATAATACTGCCCCTATATACAAGAATATATCTACTATAATACTGCCCCCATGTACAAGAATATAACTACTATAATACTGCCCCATATGTACAAGAATATAATTACTATAATACTGCCCCTATGTACAAGAATATAACTACTATAATACTGCTCCTATGTACAAGAATATAACTACTATAATACTGCCCCTATATACAAGAATATAACTACTATAATACTGCTTCTATGTAGAAGAATATAACTACTATAATACTGCCCTGTACAACTACTATAATGCTGCCCCTATGTACAAAAATACAACTACTGTAATACTGCCCCCATGTACAAGAATATAATACTGCCCCCTGTGTACAAGAATATAACTACTATAATACTGCTCCTATGTACAAGAATATAACTACTATAATACTGCCCCCATGTACAAGAATATAATACTGCCCCCTATGTACAAGAATATAACTACTATAATACTGTCTCCTATGTACAGGAATATAACTACTATAATTCTGCCCCTATATACAAGAATATAACTACTATAATACTGCCCCTATATACAAGAATATAACTACTATAATACTGCCCCTATGTACAAGAATATAACTACTATAATGCTGCCCCTAGGTACAAGAATATAACTACTATAATACTGCCCCCTATATACAAGAATATAACTACAATAATACTGCTCCTATGTACAAGAATATAACTACTATAATACTGCCCCCTATATACAAGAATATAATTACTATAATACTGCCCCCTATGTACAAGAATATAACTACTATAATACTGCTCCTATGTACAAGAATATAACTACTATAATACTGCCCCCTATGTACAAGAATATATCTACTATAATACTGCCCCCTATGTACAAGAATATAACTACTATAATACTGCTCCTATGTACAAGAATATAATTACTATAATACTGCCCCCTATGTACAAGAATATAACTACTATAATACTGCTCCTATGTACAAGAATATAATTACTATAATACTGCTCCTATGTACAAGAATATAATTACTATAATACTGCCCCCTATGTACAGGAATATATCTACTATAATACTGCCCCCTATGTACAAGAATATAACTACTATAATACTGCTCCTATGTACAAGAATATAATTAGTATAATACTGCCCCCTATGTACAAGAATATAACTACTATAATACTGCCCCTATGTACAAGAATATAATTACTATAATACTGCTCCTATGTACAAGAATATAATTACTATAATACTGCCCCCTATGTACAGGAATATATCTACTATAATACTGCCCCCTATGTACAAGAATATAACTACTATAATACTGCTCCTATGTACAAGAATATAATTAGTATAATACTGCCCCCTATGTACAGGAATATATCTACTATAATACTGCCCCCTATGTACAAGAATATAACTACTATAATACTGCTCCTATGTACAAGAATATAATTAGTATAATACTGCCCCCTATGTACAAGAATATAACTACTATAATACTGCCCCTATGTACAAGAATATAATTACTATAATACTGCTCCTATGTACAAGAATATAATTACTATAATACTGCCCCCTATGTACAGGAATATATCTACTATAATACTGCCCCCTATGTACAAGAATATAACTACTATAATACTGCTCCTATGTACAAGAATATAATTAGTATAATACTGCCCCCTATGTACAAGAATATAACTACTATAATACTGCCCCATATGTACAAGAATATAATTACTATAATACTGCCCCTATGTACAAGAATATAACTACTATAATACTGCTCCTATGTACAAGAATATAACTACTATAATACTGCCCCTATATACAAGAATATAACTACTATAATACTGCCCCCTATGTACAAGAATATAACTACTATAATACTGCCCCCTATGTACAAGAATATAACTAATATAATACTGCTCCTATGTACAAGAATATAACTACTATAATACTGCCCCTATATACAAGAATATAACTACAATAATACTGCCCCTATATACAAGAATATAACTACTATAATAGTGCCCCTATATACAAGAATATAACTACAATAATACTGCCCCTATATACAAGAATATATCTACTATAATACTGCCCCCATGTACAAGAATATAACTACTATAATACTGCCCCATATGTACAAGAATATAATTACTATAATACTGCCCCTATGTACAAGAATATAACTACTATAATACTGCTCCTATGTACAAGAATATAACTACTATAATACTGCCCCTATATACAAGAATATAACTACTATAATACTGCCCCCTATGTACAAGAATATAACTACTATAATACTGCCCCCTATGTACAAGAATATAACTAATATAATACTGCTCCTATGTACAAAAATATAACTACTATAATACTGCTTCTATGTAGAAGAATATAACTACTATAATACTGCCCTGTACAACTACTATAATGCTGCCCCTATGTACAAAAATACAACTACTGTAATACTGCCCCCATGTACAAGAATATAATACTGCCCCCTGTGTACAAGAATATAACTACTATAATACTGCTCCTATGTACAAGAATATAACTACTATAATACTGCCCCCATGTACAAGAATATAATACTGCCCCCTATGTACAAGAATATAACTACTATAATACTGTCTCCTATGTACAGGAATATAACTACTATAATTCTGCCCCTATATACAAGAATATAACTACTATAATACTGCCCCTATATACAAGAATATAACTACTATAATACTGCCCCTATGTACAAGAATATAACTACTATAATGCTGCCCCTAGGTACAAGAATATAACTACTATAATACTGCCCCCTATATACAAGAATATAACTACAATAATACTGCTCCTATGTACAAGAATATAACTACTATAATACTGCCCCCTATATACAAGAATATAATTACTATAATACTGCCCCCTATGTACAAGAATATAACTACTATAATACTGCTCCTATGTACAAGAATATAACTACTATAATACTGCCCCCTATGTACAAGAATATATCTACTATAATACTGCCCCCTATGTACAAGAATATAACTACTATAATACTGCTCCTATGTACAAGAATATAATTACTATAATACTGCCCCCTATGTACAAGAATATAACTACTATAATACTGCTCCTATGTACAAGAATATAATTACTATAATACTGCTCCTATGTACAAGAATATAATTACTATAATACTGCCCCCTATGTACAGGAATATATCTACTATAATACTGCCCCCTATGTACAAGAATATAACTACTATAATACTGCTCTTATGTACAAGAATATAATTAGTATAATACTGCCCCCTATGTACAAGAATATAACTACTATAATACTGCTCCTATGTACAAGAATATAATTACTATAAAACTGCCCCCTATGTACAAGAATATATCTACTATAATACTGCCCCCTATGTACAAGAATATAACTACTATAATACTGCCCCCTATGTACAAGAATATAACTACTATAATACTGCTCCTATGTACAAGAATATAATTACTATAATACTGCCCCCTATGTACAAGAATATAACTACTATAATACTGCTCCTATGTACAAGAATATAACTACTATAATACTGCTCCCTATGTACAAGAATATAACTACAATAATACTGCTCCTATGTACAAGAATATAACTACTATAATACTGCCCCCTATATACAAGAATATAACTACTATAATACTGCTCCCTATGTACAAGAATATAACTACTATAATACTGCCCCTATGTACAAGAATATAATTACTATAATACTGCCCCTATGTACAAGAATATAACTACTATAATACTGCCCCTATGTACAAGAATATAACTACTATAATACTGCCCCCTATGTACAAGAATATATCTACTATAATACTGCCCCCTATGTACAAGAATATAACTACTATAATACTGCCCCTATGTACAAGAATATAACTACTATAATACTGCCCCCTATGTACAAGAATATATCTACTATAATACTGCTCCCTATGTACAAGAATATAACTACTATAATACTGCCCCCTATATACAAGAATATAACTACTATAATACTGCTCCCTATGTACAAGAATATAACTACTATAATACTGCCCCTATGTACAAGAATATAACTACTATAATACTGCCCCCTATGTACAAGAATATATCTACTATAATACTGCCCCCTATGTACAAGAATGTAACTACTATAATACTGCCTCCTATATACAAGAATATAACTACTATAATACTGCCCCCTATGTACAAGAATATATCTACTATAATACTGCTCCCTATGTACAAGAATATATCTACTATAATACTGCTCCCTATGTACAAGAATATAACTACTATAATACTGCCCCCTATATACAAGAATATAACTACTATAATACTGCTCCCTATGTACAAGAATATAACTACTATAATACTGCCCCTATGTACAAGAATATAACTACTATATTACTGCCCCCTATGTACAAGAATATATCTACTATAATACTGCCCCTATATACAAGAATATAACTACTATAATACTGCCCCTATGTACAAGAATATAACTACTATAATACTGCCCCCTATGTACAAGAATATATCTACTATAATACTGCCCCTTATGTACAAGAATATATCTACTATAATACTGCCCCTATATACAAGAATATATCTACTATAGTACTGCCCCTATATACAAGAATATAACTACTATAATACTGCCCCTATATACAAGAATATATCTACTGTAATACTGCCCCTATGTACAAGAATATAACTACTATAATACTGCCCCCTATATACAAGAATATAATTACTATAATACTGCCCCTATGTACAAGAATATAACTACTATAATACTGCCCCCTATGTACAAGAATATAACTACTATAATACTGCCCCCTATGTACAAGAATATATCTACTATAATACTGCCCCCTATGTACAAGAATGTAACTACTATAATACTGCCCCCTATATACAAGAATATAACTACTATAATACTGCCCCCTATGTACAAGAATATATCTACTATAATACTGCTCCCTATGTACAAGAATATAACTACTATAATACTGCCCCCTATATACAAGAATATAACTACTATAATACTGCTCCCTATGTACAAGAATATAACTACTATAATACTGCCCCTATGTACAAGAATATAACTACTATATTACTGCCCCCTATGTACAAGAATATATCTACTATAATACTGCCCCTATATACAAGAATATAACTACTATAATACTGCCCCTATGTACAAGAATATAACTACTATAATACTGCCCCCTATGTACAAGAATATATCTACTATAATACTGCCCCTTATGTACAAGAATATATCTACTATAATACTGCCCCTATATACAAGAATATATCTACTATAGTACTGCCCCTATATACAAGAATATAACTACTATAATACTGCCCCTATATACAAGAATATATCTACTGTAATACTGCCCCTATGTACAAGAATATAACTACTATAATACTGCCCCTATATACAAGAATATATCTACTATAATACTGCCCCTATATACAAGAATATATCTACTATA